>NC_056749.1:143986340-144124893 GCF_019279795.1 Protopterus annectens | reverse complement strand
TATATATATATACATATATACATATATATATATATATATATACATATATATATATATATATATATATATATATATATATATAGCTATACATGCGTGCGCACACACACACACCATTGAGGAGAATCATGTAGGTGGCCATCGCTGTCATGACAACAGAATACTCCTTGACCTGGATGTGACCCTTAGCATTAATCAGCAATTGGAAAGGTCTATGATTCAGGCACAGACTGTCATTAATCAGACCATATCAGAGCTGCTTATGTATGGACTTGCATGAAGACGTGCAACCATTGCATGTATTATCGGACATTCTGCAGTCCATGCAGTTTGCACCTGGAGCAGACACTCTGAGGGCAGTAGTACCCATTTCACATCCTATCCAGTAGTGCATCTATAAAAATGCATTGAAATTGCATTGAACTGGTGGCTGTGCTCATGTGGCAGACACCATTCTTAAGATGGTAGAACTATCCACACTGTCCATTCCTGCCTCCAACACAGTGTATCACAGTATCAGAACAGTTACCTTATAGGAGTGCACAGGGCTGTGATCACCACAACAGTGCTGCAGAAAGTTCAGAGGCAAGTTCTCTCAAATTTCAATGCTGGCCAGCTCCCCCATAGCACTACTGCAAGTAACACCTACCCATACCCAAACATCCTGAGTAAATATAATTGTTTAGCAGAACATAGTGTGTGGGAGTGGCACACAGCAACATTTCCACTCTCATGCCTGTTGTACTACACCATTTAATTGACAACCCATCTCCAATCCTGCCACTAGGTGGCTGCATGATACACCCAGCCAGCATTCCACCAATAAAGGCACTTTGTCATCACTATAAGTGATGTCAGATGCCCACGATCCCTCCAGCTATGCTAGTGTTACTGTTCAGTCACTGCTTCCCCCACCTGTGCAAATGGATGATTGTGCCCTGCCCACCCCTTTGGCTTATGCAGGTATGTTAATGTCTGATGCACAATGTGGCTTCCCAGTGTACCATAATTCATAGCTGGGTGTGTTAATGCATGCATCAGTTTTATTCTGTGTTTGTCTTAGCATGGTCTGCAGTTGTGGACCACACACTACCTCTTTGCCAGTGCCACCACATACTACATCTACTGTACATTAGGTTAGGCTGCAGCCAGCTCTTCCTAATATTCCTTACCCATCTACTCCTCACTGTTGTCACAGGTATGTCAGCCAGTGTTATGGCCTTTCACTGCTGCCACAGTTTTCATAGCATCATGTTAAGTTAAGTAGCATTACACAGACCACAAGATTACTTGCTGCAGGTTTCCAAAGCATTCTGCAGGGCTCCACTAAATGTAGTATTCACATATGTAACATATTTATATATGTAACAATGTTGCATACTCGGGTAACAATATGGTTAAGCTAACTGCTTTCTGCTGCCCAGCATTCAATTCATGACTGAAAAGGGTAATAGTTGACTTACCAGGTTAAAAATGTAAAATAAAATGAAATAAAATAGATAAAAATATATCTAGGCAACAGAAGATAACTTGCCACAGTCTGAAAACAGATCTGATGATGTTGCATGTCTGCAACAGTGCTGCATTGTACACCATCTCCATCCACTATGCACTGGGGGCTGCTCCAAGGCATATCCAGCAGCACCTGCAACACACTCAATGCATACCATTATGAGTGCTCTGCCTAGGTGGTTGGCAAAGTGTGAACCTACTAGCTTCATATCCGCTGACCATATAGAAAAATCACCCTGCATGAAATGATGGTATGTACGTCATGTGGCCAGATGTATGAATCACGGGGGTTTCTTGGATGGCACTGAGCCACATGGTATGCAATATCCTGTGCACTGTACTAAGACCTGATTGTGGAGTGGGTGGGTAGGGTCTTGCTAGGAATGTGGCTGCACTCAATGGTCCCCCAGGACCTCATTGAAATGGGATGTGTCATAGAATGCCCGAACAGTGGTGGATCGCTTCTCTGTTTTCTGCGAAACCCAAATAAGCACGCCCCATGCTGCAACATCAGGACAAGGAAATGGTATATGATTCACAATGCCATGGCTTTTGAAGCTCCTAAATTATCCCATTTCAGATGCAGAAATGTCTCAGTAGAAAGGATGGTTAGTGCTACACAAGCTTTCATGTCTATTTAAGCAATACACACTTCCCCCATGTGAGGACAGCACATATCTACTAGTTCCTATATGATGTCTCTGTTCACACACTCATTGGCAAACACAAATGACAATAGCATGTAACATTTTGAACACCGATCTCAGGTCATTTTTGATAAGCTAAAGTAGATGCGTCCCCTATAAACTTAGTACGAGCAGCACACCTGTTCAATAAAAAAATGTAGTGTTCAAATTATCTCGTCATTGGCACTCAATGCACACATATTTTATACATTTCTGTATGAAACAGCCATATTTGATTGTCATTTCCATACAAGACAAGTGTAAATGTCTTAATGAAAACTATTTGCTAGTCGTTATGCAGCAACTTGCATGTGTTATTTACATGCTGCTCACGTACATTTCTCAGTCACCCAGCAAGTTACAGGGAAGACCAAAGAAGAAAGGCTCCAGTAAGTAAAAAGAATACATCAGCCATACCTTTCAACTTAAGCAGAATTTTGCCAGTCATCTCTGGTTTTGGAAAGTAGAAGCCAACCGGTTGGTAGCACAGTGTCAGCATTCATTCAGAAAAAAAAAAATGAATGCAGATACTGCATTTGTAGTCAGGAACAAAGCAGTATTTCCTTTTCTTTTTTTTTTTTTGTTTTTTGCTCCTCACTAACTTAAAATGGGGGGCACATGGTCCCAGAATCGCTAGCTACAGTTTTAATGCAAAAAATAGTGTTTCATCCTCCTGTGTGCAAAATAATTGTAGATGCAAAACCTGTTCTATTAACCTTTATTAAAGTAATATTTAAAAATTGAAACAGATTTTTTTCTCCCTCCTATTACATTTAGCTTTGCCCAGAATTCATCAAGCAAAGAAGTTAAGTATTACAATATTAAATCTGTATAGCATTTACAGTAAAATATGAATGCTTATGGGATAAATCTACCACACATTATTTTTGCATCTGCAGACTGTTTAAGTTTAAAACACCAGTAACAGTGCATCATTAAAACTTGTATTCTTATACAAAACGGAATAAGAGCATGCCACAACACAAGGCAACAGCAGATGACTTAGAGATGTTTCAGCAGTGCCGTAAAACACAGTAGGTAATGTGCACTAGTAAAAGAGAAGATATTCAATTTACAGCAATAAATAAATTCTAATCAGTTCACCTTGTGAAAACACTATAGCAGAGAAATCAATATGAATGAATTGTACAGTAATTTGCTTTGTAAGTCGGACCTTGACCTTATGGCCTACTTAATTAAACATCAAATAGCGAAGACGGAGGAGGAGTGAACATACAGTTGGGACAGCTTTATGCATATAAATCGCATTATGTTTAAAACTTATGACTCCAGCTTGCAATATTTTATAACATACAAAACATGATTTATTTTAACTCACTAGTCAGCACTAAGTGTTTATATATAAATCTCCAGACTGTATATTTAACAGACGTATATCAAGTCATAACTTAGTTACTGCATTCTGTATATGTATATATTAGAAAAGGCCTAAACTCAAGCTAAAACATGAATACCAAAACAGCAGGACTTCTAAAATGGATTCTGTACTTCAACTAATTTATACAGGGTCTGTGATGACAAGACTTTGCAGCTATAAAACTTTCAGACTGAATTTCACTTTTATCTGACTGGCATATAATGTTAAGTTGAACTGTTTTTTACTGCATGGATGTTGGAAAGGGGCTTCTTGTGTACTGAGAGATCACAATGAGTTTACGAGATTGAGAAAGTAGTGAAGCCTTTCAGTCTAACTGTGCAAAATGTCACAATTGAAAATAAAATCACTGTTCAACCCCAGCTTTTGTGGTGTACCCTTGTTGAACTGAGAGAAATAAAATGTTTTGAGGAAGTACAGTGCTTGAATGCAAATCTATTAAATGTGCAAAATTTTAGATTTGAAAATAACTGTTCAATTCTAGTTGTGATAGCATGATAATCTATAACAATAAGTACTATATATAAACAGATTCCAATTAATAAAGACCCCAAACAAACATTTTCCTACAAGTAGTTGTGATCCCCCAAAATTGGCCCAGTAATCAAGGAGCCTCAATCCTCATAACTGTCAACAGTGGGGGGACGTGCACACTGGGAGGATGACAAGTATACACAGAGTAAACTGCAATTTCCCTTAAGAGCACACAGAGATCACAGCCAGCCTGGTGCTGGTTTCTCCCTCTTTCTCCAGATCCCCAATAAGACTCCCCAATGGCATAGCTATAGAGTTGAGATCTCAGCTGAGCGGCCAAGCTAAGACCTATAGCACCCGCTCTGTCCAACTAGTGCTTTGTGACCCTGCCCAAATAGCTGACACACACACTGAGATCTGGTTTATATACCCACACACACACACACACCTGTGAAAGGCTGGCACAGGTTTACTAGCTATGCCCCCTTCCACCCAGATTATAAGGAAGTTTTCACTGCCACCAGCCAGCTCCTTATCAGCTACTTTAAGGCCCTTAACAAAGGGTGTGCAATCTTACTGTGTAATGTTACTATCAATACAAATGGTAGTTTGACCAAGGGCCAGGCTATTAGGAGTGGCCTATCCAGTGTCACCAAATAGATATGCAAGTACTCAACGAGCTTAAATATCTCTAAAACAGACCAGCCACAACTGAAAGGTTTAAATATATTTATTAATAAAAATAGATCAAGACAATACTCAATAAACAAACACAGTTACTTCAGAGTTCAAAATCACAGGGAATATTTAAAACCTTGCAGGACAGTCTCAAATGAATAAATAAAACATCTAAGCTATACTTCTTTGTATTCCTAACTGTATCTAAGAAATGACTGCACCCTAGTAACTTACTTACACAGCAGGAAAGGGCAGAGGTGGTGAGTGGATGTTCTTGTTAGGTCAAAGACAAAATACATTGTTTTTCTCAGAGTTATTAGATTAATATCAAATATTACTGCTGGGATACTTGCAGCATGACGTCACTTTTTGTCACCTGCAGCTGGTAGCATTTAACATCTGTGAAAATGCATAGCCTTCAGATGTTTGCAACTGCTAGAAAACATAAAGAGCAATAAAACACTTACAAAATAACACAGACTCCCCCAGTTTAGGCATCCTGTCTCCTGTTGACTGAAACTGAAAGATAACATCCCTTGTTTATGCCCAGTCAATAAAGTGCTTCAATCTCATCTATTCTTAAGTTGTGCAAGCTAATCTCTTATTAAAATACATACATCATTCTAAACAATTACAATAATGTATACAAATCTCTCCAGCACGTCTATGCAATAGGACATAGAGTTCTAATATAGTAGTAATACAAGCAATTGCATCCTGCTGATATACACAAATGACATATAATTATTTACAAAATTCCAGATAGCTGGGCTGACAATGTGACAGTAGTGTTGTTTCATACTGAATGCACAAGTTGAGATTCATCCATGGGCATATTCTTGACTTTGATGCAGTAAAATACGCTGGCAGCTATATAACAACATCATGAGGCTTAAGTGGCAAGTTAAATTAATCGTATGCTAACAATGTCATGCAACCAGAAAAGTTCACATAATTAAATATAAAGCCACAAATAGTACACAAACTGCACTGATCACATTGCAAATTTATAAAAAAGACAAATCTGTTAAGCATCTCCCTAACAAAGGCTGCTCTGCTCTAGACTTGCAATAGACCAAACACAGCATTCATTATAGAACAGTGACAAGGAGCTAAAGCAGCTTTGAAAGCTGTAGAAATACTCCAGACTGCTTTAGATTTTGTGGCTGCAAAAAGTGCTTAATGATTTTTAAAGATGTTAGTCTATCACAGGTACATGTAACTTTTGCCTGTCTCAATGGCCTCATTACAAGTGTTTCACACTTTCAAAGCTGTAAAATGTTTGGCAGGTCTACACTTTATTCTATATTTAGTAGGTAAAGAAGTAGGTGAAGCTTCATATTTGGAGGAATTATGATAGTGTCTCTCTGGTCATGAACTAGTTATGACTTTCTGAACACGGCTGTCAAGATTCATCTCTCAAGCTTCCCTCAAAGTGTAAATTTCTTTACTTCTATGACTCGTACATAACAGAGGATTATCATCAGGTCTCCAATCATAACCTGCTTATGTTTTTGGGACATGGATGCCAGGAAATTCAACTACAGAGCAAAACTCAAGAGGTGAATCTTGGCATCAAGGTTGCTAACATATTGCTAGTTATGATCGGTGACCCAATCATAATTCATTGTAGTGCATGCAGATTTACTTGTTTGTATAGTTCTAGCTACATAAAACATAGGACCTAAGTGAACTGCTGGCTTTCAAAGCTATAAAACACTTAGCGAGCAGTGTCAGAAAGAGTGACACTGCCTTCTGTTACAGAAGATAAGATCATGGGTGCTTATTGCTACAATTGTTAACTCATTCCCTCCAGTACAGCTTTTTCGCGTGTGTACATTAAACTCCCAGTGGGTGTGTCTTGAGCCTTTAAAAAATAGTTATCACCTTACAGTTCTAACAAATACTCATTGACAGAGGTCAAATATCAATAAAATTGTGTTTGCCATCATGTATGCGTCAAGATAAAATATTCTGATACCTTGTATGTAACATGGTTTTGGAATTATTAATGCAAATATGAACAAGCAATATTTGACAACTAGAGGCGCAGTAGGAGGTAACTGTAGAAATGCCTGGAGGTGTACTCGGCTGTAATGAGTTCAGATCAGGTCTCACACTACAAAAGAGCTGGTTTGTCTTTTTTACAATATTGGAGCATAACCACAGTGCTGCATGCACTTCATGTTCATTATAATCATAAACATACCCTTAATCTGGTTTGTTATGCATAATAGGAGTCAGTCAGTACCTTTGGTATTAACTCCTCATGGTTAGAAGCTGCTGCTGTATTTACAAACTTGATGAACATGCTAACTAGTTGATTTTGAATTGCACGCAAAATTTTGCACTTGTCTTGTCCTAAATAATGCATACGTGGGTAAATACTAGCAAGGACAACAAAATCAAAAATATCGCAAGGAACAATTGAGAACTTACAGCATCTATCATTAAGTCCACTTAGCTCGTTTTAGTTTTACATTTTATGTGAATAATCTGTAGTACAGGAAAGTGCTGAAATCTCAAAGCAAGCATGCTACTATACTAAAAAGCAGGGGTGTTCACTGTACCCTGAAAGGAGGCACTCCTATTTCTGTATTACCATACAGATGTACCTAGCAGTGCATGGCCTTGCTTGTTAAATACCAGCACATAACATATTCCAAGTCTTAAAATAAGCAGAAGATCCACATACCTTCTTCACAAACATACATTTTGCACCTGTGTTAAGTTATTCTGACATTTTGCTTGAGTCGACTATGTTAATAACAAAGGGAATGCTGAGTGCAGCTGTATGAAAGAGATTAAAATCGAGGTACAGATATGAGAAAAACTGCTAAAAGATTCTGTTACAACAACACAGAAAAGATGAACACTCGATCTGCCTGTATAGCTGAGGTTTCAAATCCAATTTGCCATTTTATTTATCTTCCTGAAACACCAACAGCCATTTCCCAGTCCTTAGGATTCTGTAACTTGGCTTCAGCTCAACTAGTATTGGAAATAAACTTGTGTTGAACTGTGTTTTTTAGTTAGAAAAATGTGGTCTGAAATCAAATTTTAGCAAGAATACACATCACTAATTATAAAATACAGGCACTGTTTCAGAGGGCTGTTTTCATTTTATTTTGTGGTTACACAGATTTAAGGTGAATAGATTCAGACTAGAAAACTACTTGTTCTAGGTTTTGTTTGCTGAAGCCATGCTACAGCACATAGAACAAGGAGAGCCCACTAATTTACAGAAACTTAAAATTAAATCGTAAGAAGAGCACATAGGAATCGATAACACCACAGATAAGAAAGCTTTAATATAACAACATAATAGTTTGTATTTTCCAAAAGAAATTATTTCTATCTCCAAATAGGAGGCAGAGAGAGCAGCTAACTATGGCTTAATTGAAATAAGTGGAAAAACAGTGTCTATGTGAGGTGAGAGGAGATAAGATACCAGCTCTGAAACTGAAGAAGAAATTGGGTAAACATTGTTATCTAAATACCAGAGGGCACGCCATTTCCAGCTAAGGTCACAGGCCATATTGCTTCAAGATTCTCTAATGGCTTGAAACACCCTAAGGACACGACTGGAAATTCCTCCAGAATGTCATTTATGACATTTGCAGGGCAAGCTGATAGGTATACAGGATACTACGAGATGTGTTTATGTACTAAAAAGCTGGGCTATAAGTAGGATTTTTTTAATCACTGATTGTTGCTATGTTAGCAAATGGCTTCAAGGAAGTATGCAAGCACATCCAGCGACCAGCTGTACAAACGAAATGAAATGTAAAAAAAGCAGGTTATACAATTTTATAAACCAACCTGATAAGTCTACCTTCAGAAAGGACTATATTATATGAAACCAAAGCAGAAACTGATGGAAGATGTTTACAGTTTAGACAAGATAACTATTTAGTGGAACTAGAGAGGTGCCATGTCTCAGAGGATACACTCCATATTTCTGTGTACTGTCAGCGCCCTTTCACTCTGCTCCTGGGGGCCCTCTCAGACTGTGCTCTATTCCCCAGATCCTTTTCCTGCTTTGTTCCACTCCATCAGCTGATGCTTTCTACCATATTTGTTACAACTCAGGTGGCAATGCATTTGTTTGCACCAAACCTCAAATGTCACTTTTCTACCTTCTAGATTAGCCTTCAAAAACTCATTCTTACACTCTCCCTCCCATCTAGACAGAAGACCAATCCTTGCAGCACTCAGCCAGTCACTTTCATTAATCCCGGTATTGTTCCTCACTACAGTACCCAGTTTCTTACCCTTCAAATACATTGTAGTCTTTTTCCTACATAGTCCCTAGCTGCCACCTTGGGGTTCAATCAGCCTTTTTCCTACAGAGTCCCTAGTGCCACCTTGGGGTTCAGTCTTTTTCCTACATAGTCCCTAGCTACCACCTTGGGGTTCAGTCAGTCTTTTTCCTACATAGTCCTTAGCCATCACCTTGGGATTGCAGAGTCAAACCAGAAAGGCTCACTCAGACTCTGCTACACTTCGCTGTGAGGGAAAGGTTAGTTTGCTTTTTATTTGTTGTATTACTTTATTGCCTTTTTCTGTTTCGAATACTGTGATTTGTTTTATTTACCTTGTGTTTTACTTGTATTCTGCTTTTAACTGCATATTAAAACTTGAAAAGAGACCACAGCTGTGTCTCTTGTAAGTCGGGCAGAAATGTTTTTCCCCACCTTCCCACTCGGTTACTGTAGTGTTCTTAAACACCACTGTCTTCCTAGATTCTTTCTCCTTATGTTAATTTGACCATATGTCTCATTTCCTCTCTGTTTTTACTGGCTTGTGTGAGTAAGCACAGAATTATCATTTTGTGAAATCATTCCTCTTCAACTATTTACATTTATTGGCCATCCGACTGTATTCCATAGTACCAGAATACAAATGTGACCACCCCCTTTCAATCTATCTTGCTGTTTTAAAAATAGTGACTCTCCACTAAAGCTTAACTTTTTTTTGACAGGTAAAACTTAAGTTACCTACTTTCACATCTAACTCCTCTAGTGCACACTGCAGTGTTCAGGATAAACCATTTTCTCATCTTACCTTTAAGCATCCCTGTGACTAGCACTTGTTTTAAAACCTGCTGAAAAGCACTAGGAAGTCTTAAACTGATACAAGCACTCAGCTCTCCTTGTTAATAAGGAGAAATTAATCGTAGGCACTAAACAGCCTATAATTGCAAAGTACCTTGCTAAGGTAAGGGAAAACAGCTCTTTTACTTTACAAAAAAAAAAGCACCAAACCAGGCATGTCCAAGGATCAGCTTCCGGTGATTTCTCCTGTCCACCTGGTGAATCTGGGCATTCTGGGGCAATGTAGTAATTGCCTCATGTACACAGACAACCCTCTACCACCCAGCACTACAACCTGTGAGAGATGCACTTACATAGCCAAGATTGTGCTAGATGGTCAAGAGGAGACAGTTAACACCCACACTACACCTCAAGCAACACATAGCCCTTCTAAACCCACTCCAACACCCACACATAGCAACACTAAACCCACATATGTAAAGGCCCTTAACAGTAACCTGCCCAAGAAACAAGGACCTCTGAAGCTGAAATGCAAACACCAATCACAACCAAAGTGTCACATAGCTCACACCACCAGTGTGCCACCCAACAACAGCCCCTAATGCAAGACAAAGTACCCAACACTTTAGTCATAGGTGACTCTATAGTCCAGCGCACTTATGTCCCACTCAATGGGCTGAACAAGGAGAAAATTACAGTCAGCTGCCTATTGGGTGCCAGGATCTGCCACAATGCATGCACTCAAGTCACTGCACAACAAGTACAAATATGACACTGTCATTGTCCATGTTGGAGTGAAAGACTAGAGACGTACCTCCCTGGATTACATGGAGAGACATGGAAGTGCTCTCGGATCATGTGGCCCAGGCAGGTATGACCCTAGCCCTGAGTAGCATCCAGCCATCGTCCAGAATGATACCACAGTATAAGGACAAAATGATTGACTTCAACAATTGGCTAAGCTTCAGGTGTCATTCAAAGGAGATCCAGTATCTGTCTGTCTGGGACGACATGATAAACAGACCACAATGCTTTGCCAGAGATGGTCTGCACCTGTCACTCCTGGGATTCAAGTTACTGGCTAAGGCTCTTGCCACCCCTATAGTGCCTTTTTTAGGCAAAGTTCAAAAGACCAAACCACCACAGTAACAGGTACAACAATGCAAAATCTGAATGTAATGCTACTCAGTGCTGGAAGTCTAACCCTCAAAACACACTCTCTCGGGGCACTCCTAAAATGGAGAACATCGATATCTGTGCAGTAACTGAGACCTGGTTCAAGGCTCCAGAGAGCACCCCTTCAATACCAGGCTACAACTTTTATCACACTTTTCAGCCACCAAACCAGGACCGAAACACTAAAGGTGGAGGAGTGTCCATATTCACCAAGGATATTCACAACACCAAGTTAGTTGCCCAACACAATGTGTCTGAAATTCTCCAGGTGCAACTAACACTAGGTAAGACTGCAATCCAAATGTAGCTTGCTACAGATCCCCCACCATGCCCCAAGATTCTCACTACACCTTTCTAAAATTACTGGAAAATATTAAGATACAACCAAACACCCTAATACTGGGTGATTTCAACTACCCTGCCATTAACTGGGAAAACTACTCATGTACCAACACCTTTGCCCAACGGTTCTTGGAATTCATAAATTTCAATGCCATGGATCAACGAATCCTTAGTTCCACCAGGGGGCCCAATATCCTAGAGCTGGTCATTACCAACATGGGAAATTGATGCTCCACACCTATGGTCACCCCCTCGTTGGTCAGGTCTGACCATAAGCTAATCACCCTTGACAGCCACATCCCACTCAGACTCCCAGTAAGGAAACCTCTGTAAAACACTTCTCCAAAGCCAACTTCATGCTACTCAAGTCATAAGGCAAACTTCATGACACCCATGCTGAATCCTACACTAAGACACTGTACAAGCACATCCACTCATGCATGAATCATGCCAAGCCCAATAGAACCAAGACACACTCCTCCAAAAAAAGGAAGCCAATCTGGTAGTCCCTTGCCTTAAACAAACTTTACAACAAAAGGAAGAAACTGTTGCAAAAAAGAGGAAAATCCCAGGATGAAAAAAAAATCCCTTACCAGCCTCAGTAAGAAGCTGAGATCCCTCATAAAATCCTCCAAAACTTGTAATGAAAATAAAATTGCTAAATATTCCAAAGACAACCACAAGGCATTCTATAGCTATGCCAAGAATCTAAATGGCAATGCACAGAGCTGCTCTGAGCTACAACAGAATGGCATTAAATATACTGATCCCAAGGATATTGCCAATATCCTGGCAGATCGATTCAGTGCAAACTTCACCGCCCTCTCACCCCCTAAAGGTCCCATCTCAATACCAAAAGATTGCCATATTCTGGTACTAATGGACACACAGGTAAAAAGCACACTCTACAAAGCTAAGAATACAGCATCCATGGGACCAGATGACATGTCAGGCTGTGTACTACATGAACTACAAAATGAACTGGCACCTCACATAAGTGTCATGTTTAATCATAGCCTCACCTCAGGCTTCGTGCCCACTGAGTGGCGCACAGCTACAGTTATCCCACTTCACAAGGGGGGGGGTCCACCTTGGATCCCACGAATTACCGCCCCATAAGTCTGACGAGCCTGACCTGCAAGGCCATGGAATGTATTATCATGGAACTAACAAAGATATTGGCAACCTTCAAACACTGGACCCCACCCAGTTTGGGTTTGTGAAGGGCTGATCTCGTCTCCTGAACCTGATTGACAAATCCGTATCCAGAGCCGTGGGACAAAGGTAAGGTGGTCCACACAGCCTATCTGGACCTCACCAAAGCCTTCGACACCATCCCTCACTCTGGAATCATAGATAAATTTACTAAGCTGGGCATTAATCCATGCGTCACTCAATGGGGTGCCAACTGGCTTACTGACAGAACTCGCACTGTAAAAGTAGCAGACTCCAAATCCAGCTCCAGACAAGTGACAAGTGGAGTACCTCAGGGTTCAGTCCTGGGATCGCTCGTTTGGCATCTACTTCTCTGACATACAGGCCAATACTAAGGGACTTTGGCTAACAAAGTTCGCAGATGACTGCAAACTGGGAGCTATTATTGAATCCCCAAATGATGTGGATATTCTACAAAAGGGCCTTACAGAACCAGATGCTTGGTGCCAGAGCCATGGGCCCAAGCTCAATGTGAAGAAATGTATAGTTATCTCCTCTGGGAAAAAACATGTACCCATGAATTACCACATAGGTGGAAGTACACTAAACACTGAAAGTGTGATGAGAGACTTAGGGACACAGGTGGACAGTGGTCTCACCTTCGATAACCTCATTGCCACAACAGTCAGGAAATCCTTCTATGTGGCACACCTCATCACTAAGGGCTTTTCATCTAGAAAAAAGGAGGTCATTGTCCTACTGTACTCATCCCTCATTAGACCCATTATAGAATACAATGCCCCGTTTGGTATGTACCTCTCAAGACATCTGCAACAACTAGAAAGGCCACAGAAATACCTCACTAAAATAATGACAGGCCTAAAGCAGATGCCCTATGCTGACCGTCTAAAAAACTCCAGCTATACTTTGTGGCATACTGTCTACTCAGAGGTGATCTCTGCTTAACATGCAAGGCCATGTCAAACCCAGAACTGTTGGACATGCTACACTTAAAGAAATCCCAATCCCTCAGAGAGACACGCTGCAGGGATCTAAACCTTGTCATCACAATGAACAAAACATGCTGGATGAATAGGTTCCTGACCCAGAGACGATTCAGACTCTGGAATAGACTGCCCATACATGTCAAGCAGAGCGCCTCTTTGGCCCTTTTCAAAAGGAACCTTGATGATTGGATGGGAGATAGGAAATTCACCCCGGGGATCACGTCAGTCACCCTGCTAGACAGGGGTCCAGGAAGTAAATACTGTGTGAAGAAATAGCCAGGGAATTGTTATGGCTAGGCTTGTACCAGCCCTAGGGCCGATAGCCTAGTACCAACCTATGAAATGCTTTTACGAAGACCATGTTGGACAAATACCAATAATCTCTAGCAATATCACTTGTAACTCAATCATAACACTCGATCAGGACAGTTCTTTTTGGCCATGAGCTCATGTTATTGCTGTGCTCTAGGAAATCGGCAAACATTTCCCTCAGGAGTGTACTCTCTCTCTGACAAGTGAATAAGCCTGTACCAACCCACATTTTCCATACCCCTCCCCTGTAAAGGTCCCACACTTGCTTTCCCCCAGTGTTCTGGCATTTCTGCACTAACCAGCGATCTATAAAATAACTCTGCTACTGTTCTTAAGCCATGTAGGTCAGATATGTGAGACCCATCTGGTCTGTTGGATTTATCCTCTAATGTTCATGGGTTAGGGAGTTTGTTGTTGTTGTTGCATCTTTCGGCTTAGGGGTCGCCACAGCGGAACTCCAGTCCGCTAATGTTTGGTAGTGGATTTTTACGTGCCGAGTTACCAGCCCTGATGCACAACCTTCAACGAAGGCACGGCCATTCACACATGCCTCCACACAGAAGACACTCTAGCTGAGAATCTAACGGGGCAACGTCTTGCTGTGAGGCGACAATGCTACAGCAGCACCACTACCGCGGGTGGGTTAGGGAGTTTGTAATCTATGTAAATTAATACTCTGCACAAAGTGCTAATCAGCTTAGAGTTAACCAGCAAGCTTAGGCAGGGTTGAACATCAGCTAAGAGTTATTGTACATAAATTAGGAAGGATTAGTCAGCATGAGTTGAAAGTTCATGAGCATACTGTAGGAAGTATTAATGAGTGTGAGCTGAGAATCATTGGACATTGAGAGAGTTACTGAGTGTAAACTGAGATAATGAGCTTAGGTTAGGAAGAGTTAGTGTGTGTGACATCAGAGTTAATGTAAATAAGTTAGGAAAAGTTAGTGAGCTGAATTAATGATCAGTTATGAATAGTTAGTGAATAAGAGATGAGAGTTAATGTACATAGGTTATGAATATGAAAGAGCTGAGAGTTAATGAGCATAGCTTAAGAAGGGTTAGTGAGTATGAGTTGATTGTTAATGAGCATAGGGTATGAAAGGTTAGTAGGAGTTGACTGTTAATGAGCATAGGTATGAAAGGTTAGTATTAGATGATAGTCAATGTACATAGGCTATGAAGGGTTACGGAGTACGGGCTGAGAGTGGTTGCAGAGTACGGGCTGAGAGTGGTTGCAGAGTACGGGCTGAGAGTGGTTGCAGAGTACGGGCTGAGAGTGGTTGCAGAGTACGGGCTGAGAGTGGTTGCAGAGTACGGGCTGAGAGTGGTTGCAGAGTACGGGCTGAGAGTGGTTGCAGAGTACGGGCTGAGAGTGGTTGCAGAGTACGGGCTGAGAGTGGTTGCAGAGTACGGGCTGAGAGTGGTTGCAGAGTACGGGCTGAGAGTGGTTGCAGAGTACGGGCTGAGAGTGGTTGCAGAGTACGGGCTGAGAGTGGTTGCAGAGTACGGGCTGAGAGTGGTTGCAGAGCACGGGCTGAGAGTGGTTGCAGAGTACGGGCTGAGAGTGGTTGCAGAGTACGGGCTGAGAGTGGTTGCAGAGTACGGGCTGAGAGTGGTTGCAGAGTACGGGCTGAGAGTGGTTGCAGAGTACGGGCTGAGAGTGGTTGCAGAGTACGGGCTGAGAGTGGTTGCAGAGTACGGGCTGAGAGTGGTTGCAGAGTACGGGCTGAGAGTGGTTGCAGAGTATGCGGGCTGAGAGTGGTTGCAGAGCACGGGCTGAGAGTGGTTGCAGAGCACGGGCTGAGAGTGGTTGCAGAGTCGGGCTGAGAGTGGTTGCAGAGTACGTGCTGAGAGTGGTTGCAGAGTACGGGCTGAGAGTGGTTGCAGAGTACGGGCTGAGAGTGGTTGCAGAGTACGGGCTGAGAGTGGTTGCAGAGTACGGGCTGAGAGTGGTTGCAGAGTACGGGCTGAGAGTGGTTGCAGAGCACGGGCTGAGAGTGGGTGCAGAGTACGGGCTGAGAGTGGTTGCAGAGTACGGGCTGAGAGTGGTTGCAGAGTACGGGCTGAGAGTGGTTGCAGAGTACGGGCTGAGAGTGGTTGCAGAGTACGGGCTGAGAGTGGTTACAGAGTACGGGCTGAGAGTGGTTACAGAGTACGGGCTGAGAGTGGTTACAGAGTACGGGCTGAGAGTGGTTACAGAGTACGGGCTGAGAGTGGTTACAGAGTACGGGCTGAGAGTGGTTACAGAGTACGGGCTGAGAGTTGTTACAGAGTACGGGCTGAGAGTTGTTACGAAGTATGGGCTGAGAGTTGTTACGAAGTATGGGCTGAGAGTTGTTATGAAGTATGGGCTGAGAGTTAATGGAGCATAAAGTATGAATGGTCAGTATGAGCCAATTGATGTATGTTAGGAAGGCTTACTGAATGTGACCAGATGTAAGGAGTGACTGGCAACAATTGTCCTAATAAAATAACAGCAATATAATTAGGAAGCTTATTTCATTTGTGGTGATAAGTTACAACAGTAAAGGATATACAGCTGGCTACTTTAGACCTTAGGAGGTTTGCAGAAAAAAAATTGTTAGAAGCTGGTGAGAGAGACAGGGAATATATAAAGGTAAAAGGAAAGAAGGGTAATCAGTTTGGAAGAACTGCTACGTTAAGGTATAAAAAGGCGGGTGGAGGAGAAAAATCAGTCGACTTAGATGGCCTACAGTAAAGCTGGAACAGAGAATGGCGGTGTGTTAGAAATTGAGAGATGGTATTGCAGGCTAGGCTGCAGAGCTAAGAAATGCCAGGATTAAGAAGACACTCTTGTAATTTATTCCTTTTAAAATGAGTAACTAGATACAATTCTCAGATTACAGGGAAGTTCATTCTATATCCTTGGCAGGTATACACCTGTTTATCACCAGTTTGGCATTAATTTGCTTACTTTAGCTGGTTTAGGCTGGAGAAACAGAGTTACCAGGTGAGAGAACACCACGAAAGTAAGTTACTTAGAATTGGGCATGGTTGTTCACATTACATACTGTGAGCTACTTTTACTTGAAATTAGGGGATTCTGCTTTCAAGAACCATATATTTTGATTCATTATGGGGCTATAATGATGACTATTTCTTTTAAACTCTCAGCAGATTTGGCTATATTATTACAAGTCATTTACTTCCTGTTACCATGTGCCTCTGATCTGCATAAAGAACTTGAGTACGGGCTGAGAGTGGTTACAGAGTACGGGCTGAGAGTGGTTACAGAGTACGGGCTGAGAGTGGTTACAGAGTACGGGCTGAGAGTGGTAAGCTTCAACTTAAACTGCTTATCAAGAGTGCTTCAGCTGTCTAACAGTTCATGTAAGAGCTAGCAAGCTTCAACTTAAACTGCTGTTTATATCAAGAGTACTTCAGCTGTTCTTACCAGCCCAACAGTTTTTTTAAGAGCCAGCAAACTTCCATTCTAACTGCTGTTTGTATCGAGTGTTTCAGCTGCTAACAACTGTTTTAGCAAGCATCAGTTTAAGCTGCTGTTTGTAATAGCTCAACAGTTCCTGTAAGAGCTACCAAGCTTCCACCTAAACTGAGGTTTGTACTAAGAGTGTTTCAGTTATTTAAATATTTGAGAGCAAGAGGTGGCACATTCATTCTTTTTTCTTATAGGTCCCCATTATTATGTTTGATAGATGCAATACTTAAGCGATCCATGAAAATGGCCTGTAAGAGTACCTGCTTGACTGTGGAAGTTACAGGAAATTCTTTATATTAGATGAGGGATTTTATAGTGTTTGATGCACCTCAAATTTGAAACTTAAAATTTGTTAACATGCTTGTAGCAATGAAATGTCATTACACATATCTTAGCATCTGAATGTAGTATTTTAACCATTTGTTGTGGGAAAAAGTTATAATGTGGTTTGTTTTTTGTGAAGTGAGTTTCGGAGGGCCAGGATAACTTCCAATCTCAGATGATTATTATTACCTGACAAAGATAAAAGGAGAATACATTTTTTCCTTTTTTTGTCCTTCCTTCCTTCATTGGTACCTAACTGGGACCCCAGTGCCACCATTCTAACCAGGTCAATCCCCCTGGACATCAGTACTGCTGGGACTAGTTATGGACCTAAGTGTGCCCCAGGAGCTCAGCATGTCTCTACATTCATCCGGGGGGAGGGTTACTTTATGACTCTATTCCCCTCCTACCTTGCAGCAATGCGATTCAATCCAGGGTTGGTGTGCAATGTGAGCAAGAGGCACATCTTTATGCATCCAAAGGAGCTCAGCAGGGCCTACCTCCCACCTTATGGATCATGCCTCCTCCAGCAACATCCTTTGCCACCACCAAGGATCATCACAAACGGATGCATATCAGCCTCACCCAGGGAGAGGCACAACCATCCCTCCCTGCTGTTCCATCAGTCAACTGAATCATAGTCAGAGATTTATTCCTGTATGCAAAAAAGGACAGCAATTTTGTAGTATGGATGGTGTGGCTTCTTAGATATGTGCCTGTTAATAATTTATACTTTTGGTTAGAAGATGAAGTATTGGCTGTACAATTCTGTAGAAATAACAACTCTAAAATAAGAATATTTCAAAGAGTGAGGAAATGTTTGCTTTTATTAATGCAGTGAGTTTGGATATAATTGTACATTTAGATTACAGAGATCACATGGTCAACATAGGTGAGGGTTAGTGCTAACTGTAGTATAACAAAAGAGTGGAGTTTTACTTTAGTGTTTGTAAATGTAATTATGGGATTCAAGTTTTAAGGAGTGTTTGGCGAAAATTAATAGAGTAACACTACTGGGAATTTTCTACGCCTATGGAGTTTATGGTGTAAACTCATGTAAGTCTTTTATTGGTTCAGATGAGCATATATGGGTTTACCTTCCTATAAATTTAACAATACAGGGGGTTAGTTAGAAATTAGAGTCTGTGGGGTCCAAAACAAAGCCAAGCTTAACAGCTCACAGTTGAGCAAGTACAACTTCCAGCCAGGTTCCAAGAAAAACAATCTGATATTAAAATCTTAAGGCATGCAGAATGCAGGATTTTTCAGATACAACACCTTTTTGAGGAGTTTTATTTTTGTAAGCTTGTAGCAGAGGTGAGTCGTCACTTCAGCTACTACAGTCCTCTCTCACTTTCTACTTTTTTTTTTTTTTTTTACCTTTGCATTTAAAGAGTATAGATATTCAGGCATCCCACATGCAGTATTACTTGGGAAACACCTCCCACCAAGTTGACATCATCCTACCTTACCATTCTCTCCTACCACTTTAAATATGCATTTGTGACCTTTCCGACATCATTTCAGTCCCCTGGGAGAACTAGCACTACAGTATCATTGTTCCATCTATTTCCTATTTATTATGACCATGCATTACTATCAAGTACTGAATCTGCCTGGTATGCATTTTCTTATGTTTAATTATTTAAATTTAAAAGATAATTGTAGTTTCTGGTTGAGAATTGTGCTTCACTAAATCGCATAATTACATTCAATTAAAATTGCCCAGAGACTCCCCAGACTCTGGAATAGACTGCCCATACATGTCAAGCAGAGCGCCTCTTTGGCCCTCTTCAAAAGGAACCTTGATGATTGGATGGCAGAAAGGAAATTCACCCCAGGGATCACGTCAGTCACCCTGCTAGACAGGGGTCCAGGAAGTAAATAGTGTGGGAAGAAATATCCAGGGAATTGTTATGGCTAGACTTGTATAGGCCCTAGGGCCGATAGCCTAGTACCAACCTATGAACCTCTGCACGGCAGTGCAATGGACAGATATAATTTCCTTTTAAGTTTACATAAAAAAAAATAAAATAAGGTTGTAAGGTCAATGGATGGCTTCAGCACACAATGTCAAGCTCCCCAGTAATGCTGCGGCTTTATGTGACTGCTTACTGATCCCTGTGGCAGCAGTACTACATAGACTTTTTTTTTCATTTGGACTGCTTGGTCAAAGAAAAAACAAGGTAAAGTGCAATATTCTAAGAAACTTTGACTACAAAGCATTTTTTTGTCCTTCCCAGGATTAAGATTCCCCTGTAATAAGCAACATTATGCTGTATTTGTTTGACAAACTCAACACCTATTGACCATTAAGTAGTTTGATGATACCAATGTTGCTGTAGTCAGCATGCATCACAGCATAAAATGGCTCTAATATTTTGCTGCTTTTCTTAATAAACTGTCATATAATATTCTGGAATTTTTGTAAGGTTTTTTTGATAAATTTGCAGCTAACTGATTGCAGAGCTCTTTCTTTGAAGTCTGACTCTCAAGTACACATTTTTTTAATCTGCTTATTCTTGAAAGCCAGAGTTACAAATACATAGTTCAATCTTCTTTTTTTCCATACTACAGCTCTCTTGCATTTTGAAAGGAGCTGCCCGTTTCTTTTTTGGCATAATCTCACACCTCTCATGCTATCCTTGTTGCTCAACCCAGGAGAGTAAACCATGCGATACAGACAGACAGAATCAGAGTCAGAAATACTGAGCAACCATACTCCTGTCAGTGTCTCATAATAATGCAGTTGTTGTACTGTGAGCTATGCAAAACATTTTGAAAATAGGTCTATAGAGAAATTTGCGTGAAAAACTATCATTAACCATGCAGCATCGGTAACAGATTTATTATTTTTTTTCTTTTACAGGATTCTAATATAGGTTTCCCTCACCACAGTTCTTCCAAGATATTTTGTGCTACTTTTTCACCTAATTGGGCCATTTTATAGGCTGCCTATTCTAAGTAATCACTTCATTTTTTTATGTGGCTAAGAAAGCTTCTTTTGCCATTTAGTCCATGATGAATGCAACTAAGAAATCCCTGACAAGATGCAAAGAGGAAACAAACAAAGGCTCAAGGACACAGTCCCCAAAGCAAGAAAAAAAGTAAAAACAGGTTTATTACTTTGCAACGAAACAGTAGGATACAAAAATAAATGGTTAAGCACTTTTCGTCTTAATTTAGAAGACTTCTTCAGACCTCAAAGAGAAATTTTGTTAACGTGCTTTAATTCATATGCTAGTCTGCTAGTGCACCAGAATATTACTTGCTGTGGTTTGCTAGACATTTGTGCATTCATCTCTAGGTCTAATGGCATTGCAATTGGATGGGGGAGGGGGGGGCAAGACTACCTTCTTACATATGCGGTAAATAATGCTGGCTTATGTTCCTTCAGCTATCAAGATTTGTTGCTGTGCGTTAACTTAGTATTCTTGTCCTGCTTTTCTTTTGCTCCCCATGAGACCCTCTACTATGGCCCCTCATCTCACACCCAAGTGGCTATTCATTTCAGGGTGGATGGGATTGTGGCATTCATTGGCTTGGGGGGAAACCTAAAGCCCAGTTGTTCCTCCTCAGCAGTACCAAATAGGCCTCCATCCCATGGCACAGGCTAGATGGTAGAGAGTGGGCCAGCTTGTTTTTCTTGCAAAGCAGCCTACCCTCCTCCCTGGCCAGCTTCTACAGGCACTTGAGTTGCTACTCAAAGCTTGCTGTAATCAGGGCTTTAGCTGTCTATGCAATGAAGCTCTTTCACTGCATGCATTGGAATGCAGGATGCCCTTTGCTGTTAGATCTTAAATGATCCAAGACCAATCCTGTTTACAGCTTATACCTCTCCAGGACAACAGCCAAGCAGGAAGGTACAGTGAAGCTCTCATCTGTTCTGCAGATATTGTTGTACCACCTGCACCAGTCCATAACTTGGAACCAAAATTACTTCACCTCATTTCTGAGGGGTACACCCTGCTATTTAGGGCTATCCAGTAGTTTGTAGGCAATGTGAATATCGCACATTTCAATACAGATGACCATGTGATTGCTCATCTTTTTTACTAAAAATTCCACACTGTGGGTCATATTCAGCCTTGACTGTAGGCTGAGTATGTATGTATGTATGTATGTGAGTGGCTCTTGACATTATCATGGCTCCAGGCCTCCTTTTTTGCTGAGGGATTGTAACTACCCGGCAGACTTGTGAGACATCTAAAAAACAAACGACAGAATGCATGCACCAATTCCCCTGCAATCCATTGTTAAACTAAGACCGACCATTTCCCTATATTCCCCTATGAAAAGGCAATAATTGTCGCAATCTAGTAGCATATTTAAATATTTTACGAATCCTGGTAATATGCATAACACAGAATAAATTTGTCATGCTCAAGTATTATGGTTTGGATGAAATGTTAGCATGCTACAGCACAACTCAATCTGTGTTTCACAATTAGCATAAATATCTTTAGCTAAGGCTCTATCCGCGGTGGTGGTGGTGCTGCAGTAGCGCTGTCGTCTCACAGTAAGACGCTTCCCGGTTCGACTCTCAGCTAGAGCGTCTTCTGCGTGGAGACCTGCGTGAATGGGCGTACCTTCGTTGAAGGTTGTGCTTTAGGGATGGCAACTCAACAAGTAAAAATCAACTGCCAATCATTAGCGGACCGGAGTTCCACTGTAGCGACCCCTAACCGGGAAAAGCCGAAAGACACAACAACATCTTTAGCCAAGGCTCTCTGGTTATTTTAACTTAATTTTTCTTTTATATTTGGGTATGTAATTCTTTTTGTATGTTGTGCTGCTCAAATAGTACAAATTTGTAGCTACTGCTCTCTGATTATTTTGATCATAATTTTCTTTTATATTTGTGCATTATAATCTTTTGAATGTTACTGTGGAGCTTTTCTACCCGGGCCTCTGCTGAAAATGGAAATAAATCCAGTTGGACGGTTAACAAATGTAAAATAAAAATCTGGTAGCTAACAATACAACATATAAGTTGGTAAATGGCAGGAAAACATTTGTGCCTCAGTACAAAAAGAATTTCATAGCACAAATTCAAGACAAGCAAGTTGTGCCTGTTTTGGATAGTTCTGCATTATAAAGCAAGATATGACAAGATAGAAATCATAAAATGCTTTATTTGTCTTGAATGCTGCTGAAATGCTCTATATTTGCTTAAAAGTTGAATGATGCTAAAGACAACAAAACAGTACCCTGATAATGTAATGGCATGAACCACTTACTACTTTGTTTCTGATCTACAGTTCTTAAGCAAACAGAAATAATTTAGACTCGAAGGTTGTGTGGGAGCACAAAAAAAAAAGGAACATCTGATCACAATAACCCATTCCGAGATTTGGTGATGGGGGTGGGGGGCAGATTTTAAATGATGCATTCATTGTTTTCTGAATCATGTTATAATGGTCTGTGAAGAAGTCTCAGCAGAGGAACCAATACTCATTTGCATTTGTAATGACTGAGAGAATTAAAACTAGAAATATTTATTAAACTCTTCTGTTGAGCTTTACTCAGTTGAGTGTAGATGGTCATTACTACCCTATGTCAAATCTACTTTCTACCTTTAAAATATGAAAACACAACACAGCCCCTCAAAATGTGGGATACATGCAAACCATGGAACATTTACTAGTAACTGTGAAGGAATTTCACAAAAATTGTTGAAATGTGTACTTCCTACTTAAAACAAGTTCTTTTGATGTCCAGTTTCATTTTGTTTGCCAGGACGGTCACTTGGTTGCAATAAACTTTTCCTTTTACACTATTTCTAAGGTAAAAAGTTATCCAGCAGTTATAATATAGAAGCTGGGTTATTGGTCCCTGACAGAAGATCAAAAGATCACAACAGCGAATGTTGAAACACCAAACTCCCTGAAGCTTGAATGTTATAGGCTGTCACTGTGCAGGATCGCTGTGGAGTGGGGATTAGGATTTTGCTCCTTTTCCCACTGCAGTGTGATGTTGGAGTGTGCAAATATAATTACCAGAGGTGTGGGGGGGGTGCAGGGGGCTTGCCACCTCTGCTAAAACCAGCTTTTGTGATCCTGGCATTGCTTTTGAGTTTCATTTTTTTTGTGATGTTTCAGTGTTTCAATGTTCACTGTTGCGAATGTTTGATTTTCTGTCAGGGATCCATTTTACCACATACCCAGATGAACCATTAGAGACTCTTGGGAGAAAACTCGAGCTGCAAAAGTCCAAGGTCCCAAGTGAGCAAGGCTAGCAATAACAACCCCCTCCTCTCAAAATTCAACTCCAGTCAGCATCACACAATCAAGTGGCACAGGAAAGAGCATGCTAGTATCACAAATACCATGCCATCCATAACACCAACAAGCAAAAACATTAAAGAAACAAAAAACTGTAATCAATCTTCCAGCTTCAAAATGTAGAATACTATACTATCTGTCATGATGTGAAACAGATGGGTAAAATGTGACATTTACTACTAGAGATGAAACTAAAAATGTGGACCTGGTGTTCTTTGAAAACTAATCTCACTTGGTTTCCAGAACTTACTCATTCATTTATTTATTCATTTGCAGTTTGTTTTCCAGGATAGTCCATTGGGCCACAGGAGCTCGTTTTCAATGGAGTCCTGGGGAGAAAAGCTCCAGAAAAATACAAATACATAGTACAGAAAAAGTACAAATCTTAAGTACGCATTTCTAATAAACATTATAGTGATTAGAAAGAACAAATCAAAGACATTTTGAATTACAAAAAAATCGCATCAGACTTTTTTCTTCTTCTTAGTAGCATGAGGTAATTATGTAGTCGTTGGTCATATACATCCCGAGTGATGGAGAACTAAAGGACGCTGTGATGAGTGAAAGTGTAGTCAGGATTAGGTAGGATAAGAGCAAGAGAATTTCCATTGTGAAATGCAGTGAGGTTTTGAACAATGGTGTGGATAGGAGAAGGGAGAGAGTTCCAAAGATGAGCTAAAAAGGACATGAGGCGATTCCCAGCTGGACGTGTGGGTTTGTGCAATTTAATAATGTTCTGACAATTTGATCTCAGGAATGGATCTGGTTTGTGCATTTCAAAGGTGTTTGCTAGGGAGGGGCAGAGAGATGGGTTATGAATGAGTTTATGTGCTTGGATGAGTTGGGTATAAGTTAGGAAGTTGGGTAGCTCAAGCCAACCTAAATGGTGAAGGGAATTACAGTGTTGGGAAGAGGCTCTATGACCTGTGGCAAACTTGGATACTTTGTTATAGCAAGATGAGAGTTTGGATTTGAGGGAAGATTGCAGGTTGGGGAGGATAGTTGCACCATATAAAAGGGGAAGGGATAAGGTATGTATTGGCTAGTGTAATACTGGTGGAGGGAGAGATAAAGTGACTGTTACGATAAAGCATGCCTAGTTTTTTGCATTTTGTTTTATGTTTACATGTAGATGCTTGTCAAATTTTAATTGACCATCAATGGTTATTCCCAGTAATTTTGTATCAGAGACCATTTCTAGGGGAGTATTATTTTTGCTGGTAACTACAAAGGATTGTTTATTTATGGAAGAGGTTTTGGAGGGATTGAATAGCATAAGTTTTGTTTTGGTTGAATTAAGGGCCAGATGGTTGTCTTGCATCCACTGTTCAGTGGAAGAGAAAGCAGCTTGTGTAAGATAGTTAAGTGTTGTGATGGAAGGGGAGGAACAGATTATAGTAGAATCGTCAGCATATTGAATGAGGCTGGAGTTTGGAATGGCTTGGTAAAAATCAATTATAAATATATGTTAAATAGTAGGTGGCCTAGAATGAAACCTTGGGGGATGCCTGTGGATGTATTAAGGAATGGTGAGGTAGCTTTTTTCCATTTTACTGCCTGTTGCCGGTTTGTGAGATAACTTGAGAACCACTGGTTAGCGGAAGGGGATAGGTTGAGTTTAGAAAGTTTGTTAAGAAGCAGGTTGTGGGAAATCGTGTCAAATGTCTTAGAGAGGTCAAGGAGAAGAGTAGATACAAAGTGGCCAGAATCGCGGGCTTTGTTGATTGTTTCAAGGAAGGAGAGAAGGGCAGTGGAGGTACTATGACCTGGTCTAAAACCATGTTGTGTGGGGGTAAGAAGCTGATTATTAATAAAGATAGGTTAAGAGTTGTTGGTGAACACACAGAAGTTTGTGATGTTGTTATTGTTGCCACCTTTGTGGAGAGGAATAATAAAGGCTTTCTTCCAGAGTTGGGGGACCTGGCATTCTAAGATGATCCGATTAATTAGTATACTGACAGGGAAGGCAATTTCTTCTGCAGCTACTTTTAGGAAGTAGGAGGGGATTTCATCAGGGACATTGGAACCAGGTTTTAATTTTAGGAGAATTTTTTTATAGTAGATATGGAAATGGGATTGATGGAGAAAGGAGGGGGTTGGGGCGGGGCTGTTAGGGGAGGGAGGGGGGTGTGGCCTGATGAGAAGCCTCTGATTTTTTTTTTTTTCCTCATTTTTTTATTGATTTTCAAGAGTATAATTACAATTTTTAACAAGAAAAAAAACGCAATATCAAATTTTTACAAAAACTATATACAAAGTCCAAAATAGATACCAAATCTTCAATAACATTACATTTTGTCTAATAGTTTTTTAAGCTTTATCCAGGCAATTTGTTTATGAGTCATGTTTGAGGAGTGTAACATAGCTGTTTGTAATTCCCTACTACAAATAATCTTAGTAAAAGATATAAATTCCTTAAATGAGAGGTTATTTTTACATTTCCAATTTCTAGTAATAGTTTTTCTTGCTATAGCAAGTAGAGTCTAAAGGAGGTTCATTTGATTCAGTGGAACATACCTTGGCATTGGTGCATTAAAAAGTATCATATAATCAGAGATCTCGCATCTGTCCGACCACAAAGCTTTAATAAAATTTTTAAACTCCATCCAAAATGTGGTTATTGTTCTGCATTCTAAAAACATATGTGCCCAGTCGGCCTCTATTAGCTCCTCGCATCTCCAACATCTATTAAAATCTTTCTTGCTTATTCTAGAGGCTTTTTTTGGTGTAATAAAACTTCTATGAATGAATTTCCATGTAAAAATTTTCCAATATGTGGAAGAAGAGGTATGGTAAACAGATCTGAAAATTAAAGTTTTATCATTTATATGTATTTGGGAGTTGTTGAAATTGTTGATATATTTCCATAAATTGTCTAATATTATTAGATCTGATCTAAGAATGTTGTAAAATCTTGACAATGAGATACCATTATTATAGCCTATATTGGTGAAGTCAAAGAGGATGGATAATTTTTTGGGGAGGTCTGTTATAGCAGGAAAATGATGTCTTTTAAATTCCGTTAAAATAAATTCTCTGAAGATTTGAATATTTAACCAGTTATTTTGGTAGATATTATACCTGGCTAAAAGGTAGGTAGTATCATGAATATTATTAGTTCCTAAAAACAGATGCCAGAATAATAACCCATTTTCTTCCATAGTTTTTATTTTCATCATGTTAAAGGAATCAAAGCATCCCTTGGTTAAGATTATTGGAAACATTAGAATGGACAAATTGTTGTTCAAAAGGTTCTTATTCATTACTTTTTTAAAATTTTGCAAGATATATTTAATTATAGGAATAAGATGTGATTTTTCCTGCTCATTGTTGAAGAAGAATTCTTTAATAACTATAAATAGCTTAATATTTTTAGAACAATATACGTTTTTTAAAAACTTGTCAAAATTACTTAATAGTATTGTTTTGTGTAAATTTTTCCAATTTGAATGGTATTTTGGACTTAACCACAGACTTGTTATATTAAGAATAATGGCATCAGCATAAAGCTCAAAATTTGGAAAAGCAATCCCTCCTTCAATCCAGTTTTTATAGTGCCACTCATATTTAATCCTTGGTTTTTGAGGATACCATAGAAATTTAATTAATATAGTGTTTATGTGTTTAAGTTGTTTTCTAGAAGGAGGAGCCAATAATGTTTGAAGATAAAAAAGAATTTTTGGTAATAGAATCATTTTTATCAGAGATAATATTTCTTCTATAGTAAAGAACATTTTCTTCCATCTATTAATGTATTCTGTGATTTTATTTAATACAATTTTATAATTTATAGTGTCCTTCCATTTAGACAGAATATGAACCCCTAGATATTTCAATTTATCATTGGTCCAGTTAAAGTTATTGTAATTAGATAGAGTGTTATTCAATTTTTTATTGATGAGAATAGTTTCTGTTTTGTTTTGGTTAAATCTAAGGTTTGAGATTTCCTCAAAGAGTTTTAATGATCTGATAATGTGATCAATAGATGAATCAATATTTCCAATAGTTAATAAGATATCATCTGCAAAGAGTAAAATTTTAGAAGAATAGTTCTCATTAACATCAAAACTTTTTATGTTTATATTGTTTCTTATAAAATTAGCAAATGGTTCTATTGCTAATGCAAATAGTAGTGGGGATAAAGGGCAACCTTGTCTAGTGCCTTTTAGAATTTGAAGTGGGCCAGATAAAAAAGAGCCAATTTTAATATATGCTATAGAACCTTCATATAATTTTTTTAACAAGTTTAAGAATTCTGAGGAGAAATTATATTCGTTTAATACCATAAATAAGTATGTCCAGTTAATAGAATCAAATGCGTTATCTAGATCTAGACTGATGAGTGATAATTCTTTTTTTTTTTTATTTGCAAAATCTATTAAAGTTAAAAGTCTAATAGTATTATCCTGAACTTTTCTGTTCAGTATAAAACCTGTTTGATCGTTGTTTATTAAAGTCGGCATCATTTGATTTAATCTGTTTGCTAAAATAGACGTAAATATTTTATAATCTATATTTAATAGGGAAATAGGACGATATGATGAAACAAATTTGGAGTCCTTATCTTGCTTTAGAATGGGAGAAATTAGCGAATATTTCCAAGAAGGACAAAGTTTTTCACTTATTAGAACTTCAAGTGCTTTCATTAATATCTTCAAAGCGGAATCAGGGAAGATTTTATATAATTCACCTATTATGCCATCAAGACCAGGGGCTTTATTATTTTTAAGATTTTGTATTCTTTCTTTAACTTCTATTAATGATATTGATTTAAGTAATCAATTATTTTGTTCTTTAGAAAGTTTATTATTTATATTGTTTTTTAGAAATTCTATTTTTGAACTATTATTAGTAAAGTTTAAGTTTGCTTTATTCATTGTTTCATGATATGAACGAAAAATCTCTAAAATATCTTTTAGATCTGAAGAAGGTTTTGAATTGTGTTTAGATGAGTCTAATATTTCAATTATGTGTTTACTCTTGTGAAAACTTTTCGTTTTGGCTGCTAATCTATGCATATGATTTGGATTAGATGAATAAGATTGTAATTTTAACCTCTCTAAATTAATTGCTACTTTATGACTAAGAATTTCTAAATATTCGAGATTTAGTTGTTTTGATTCCAGATTCAAGCCCAATTCTTTGGGGTGTAGGTTCTTTTTTAAAGTGTCAATTTTCAATTGTAGATTTAATAATTCTTTGTCCCATTCTTTCCTTTTATGAAAATACCAGGTTTTTATTTTCCCATATAGATAAGACTTTAAAGAGTCCCAAATAAACACTTGATTTGTGTTATTATTATTAAGTTCAATATAATAGTTTACTTCCTTTATAAACCATTATTTGAATCCTTTTATCTTAATAATATAGGCTGGTAGTCTCTGCCAATGAATAAGATCGTTTGGTTTAATTTTAATTTTAAATAGTATGGCATTGTGGTCTGACAGAGGGCATGATGTAATCACTACATCTTGCGTCTTAGATAATAGGCTGTCGGATATAAACACTTTATCAATAGTTGTCTGTGTACCATATCTATAAGAAAAGTGAGTAAAATTGAGAGACCTCTGCTCTTTGATCATGTATATGTCTTTTAGGTTATATAATGAGACAAAATCTATCAATTTTTTGGCTGATGCAGGTATCTTAATATTGCTGACATTAGTGGTATCTTTAGATGATAGAATACAATTAAAATCACCTGCCAAAATGATATCTCCTTTAGAATTTGCTGTTATTATTTCCAAATATTTGTTTGCAGATTTAGCACCAATACCAGGTAGCCAGTACATATTTGCTAAAGTAAAATATTTCTTATTCAATTCCAATACTACTAGACACAACATACCATTTTTATCAGAGAAACTGTTAATTATTTTAGGTATTGGTAATGTATTTTTCCACAAAATCATGGTTCCTCTTCTCTTTGTTTGGAAATGAGATTCAGCTAGAATACTATAACCTTTAAAGGCCATTTTTTCTAGATCTTTCTGAATAATGTGCGTTTCTTGCAAAAATATAATGTCAGCTTTATTAGATGCTAGGTATTTGAGTAACCTTCCTCTTTTAGTAAGGTTATTAAGACCATTTGCATTCAGAGACAGACATTTAAACCCAGACATTGATTACTTTAAGCTTTTGATGGATAAATACTATTCTGGACTTAATTAACAAGTAATGTTCAGAGAAGATGAAAATATAACTATATACAAAACTAACCATGGAACATCTAGTTCCTAGATTGATGAAGAAGACATCAATACCACCCTCTATCATCCTTAGTGCTCAAGACTATCGTTCTCTAATGCTACTACCTAATATTTTATTGAATCAACAAACTACAACCTATTAATTCTCCAGGATGAATAGGTATTATTATGTAGGAGATATTGTGGAAAAACATCAATTACCATGAATAATGTAATTTTCAAAATTTTTAAGAACAGTGTCTTTAAACTTGTATCATGACATAGTATATCATATTCATTTATGTCTATTCTATACTAATACAGATCTTAATCTAGTATACTACATTAGATCAAAACCTACTTATCTAGGAATTCAGTAAAGAAGTTTATGTATAAAAATAAGAATATTTATCATGTAACAAAACATTCCTGTATGAACTTGTCTGTGAAATCATTTTAATATTTACTATAGAATCAGCATATTAATATATAGCCTATAGGCTTATTTTCCTTTTATATAAAATATAAAATCACCAGTTTTTCCTTCCCCTAAAAAAAAAAAAAAAAACATATCTGATTAACCTTAAATAATTTCTTAAGGTATTAAAGATATTTAAAATAAAGATGTACTAATGAGAATTTTTTACATGAGAAGATAATATTTAAGTTGCACAAATATCTATGCAGGTATATAGATCTGTGTAATCATCAAAAACATTAGCTTTTCTTTCCAAAGATGTGAGTCTAAAGAAACTATGTAGTGTAGCTTGATTTTGATAAAAATATCATATAATGAAGTCACAGCTTTTAACCTTCAAGGACACTTCAGTTTTAGATGTTATAGTAATAATGTGTTCCCGATGTTATAGTAATAATGTGTTCCCTTAAGTTGTCCTTTTTAACAAAATACAACAACACATTTTACCAATATTTTTTCAGTTAGAGTGGCAGTGGTTAACATGCAATATATCTTTTGCTATAAAATGTAGTCTACAGACAGTAAAACATTCAATATTTTATGAATATTAGTGAAAATGTCAGATTGTAGTATGCACTTATGAAGCTGGAGGTGGATTAAGTAGATCACAATTTCACCATTCACTATAAATCCAACATGATGTAAACTATTAATTAGAAAAGCAGTTAAAAAGTAAAGGCTACCTTTTGAAATAACAACTGTCCTCATGTCCTGATGAAAGTAGTAACTATAAGCCAAGAGTAACCATCCCCCCACTTTGCACTGCCCCCCTAACAGTCTTCTACTACTATCACGGACTAGTGAGGCAAAAGCATCACTTCAGTAACAACTAAGATCATTCTCTAAGCAGAACTGTTTGGAACCGAAATTTTTCCTGCCCCAATATATTATTTCACCCTTTTATAACAGAATTATTATTTATTGTAATGGTCTGTCTGCAGCTTTGGCTTCCCCAATCCAGCAGTATTGCCATCAACCAACAACTCATATAATCAATAAGATTGGGGACAAAGATATCAAGATGAAATCACAGAAAATACATAGCTGCCCCAAAATCTACTTTAAAAATAATAAGAACACATTAACCCCAATAGATAATGTATTTTAGTGACTTTATAACCATTGCATATGCCACTTTCTGCTCTGCTAACCAAAAAGGATCAGATGACCTAGTCTATGTTTTCACTGTATCTGTTAGCTACAGCTGCCAACTAATGATCAAGTGTAAAATACTTTGTAAAACATGTAATCAGAAAGCTTATTATGAAGGGAACAACATAGGCTTCAACATTGGTTTAGTAAAAAGGACCTTTATATATGTCTATGTTTTTTATATATTTTTCTTTGTCTCTCTTGGTATGTGATAAAGCATTCAGTTGTTCCGTTTTCTTTTTTTCCTTTTTTCAGGTGAAGATTTCTGGTAACGTGAATATGTAACCAAAGTCCATATGACAAAAGAGACTTCGAGAGAGTACATGCATAAATCTCTTGTATTACAAAGAAGATCTGACCAAGAAGTCTCGAGGCAACAGCCTTCTTTTTCCTTTTTTTTCCCCTTCCTTCTCCTTTAACATTTGAATTTTGGCGGTTAAAAGCTCACACTAGGGAATCTGCAGCAAGCTATGATAACTGTTCACGAGATACTCGTGATGTGCATTTTGTGAGAGAAAAGAAATACAGAATATGTTACTCAAAAAGCATGTATATGAAGTACAAAAAAAAAAAAAAAAAACCCCACAACTTTGCCCCATTTTATATAAATATAAAATTTTCTGTAACTATCAATTTTAATGGCCAATGTATCTGATATCAAGCATACAAACCCTCCTGTCCCTGCAACACATACTCCACCAGCTTTCATCAGAAAATACATCTCTTTTTTTTCCTCTCCGTCAGCAGAGGGACCCACAAACCACATTTAGTAAAGATACAAACCTCTCAAGTGTATGAGAATGCATTTTTACATGTCATGACGGATTCTTAGAAAGAAAACAATCTTCTCTTATTATGATAAAGAACAATTTCCAATACCTTTTAAACTATTTAGTACAAGTCACATTAAGTTATATCCGTTAGCTCTAAAAGGACCCAAGCATAACATGACATTTAACAGGAGAGAAAGCCCGCTGATGCAAAAAGGGGCTACACTTTCATTTAATTGCACTGAGATGGGGAGCCTTCATTTCACTTATCAGAGCAATCTATATCATCATAATCTAATACACATACAGTATCCGGTATTAAGGGGGTTCTTGTTTTAACCAATATTTCTATGGTATTGCTACATTGCCCCTATGTAGTTGTCAACTAATACACTCTGTCAAGGGAAGATTTAGAATTTTAACATCTATGTTTAACATTCTAGCGTATTTGTATTAAAGGCTTTTAAACAGCAAATAAATTTAAAAATAAATAAATAAATAAGCATACTTAATAAATATTAAATGATTTTTTACCTTAACATGCATGTTTTTCCCCGATGTAGGTGATTTGTAGCACGAAACTTTTGGGATTTGAAGGGATTGTGGAAGAGCTTCATTTGTATTATTTACCCTTAAGCTTCTTGCTTGTTTTATCAATCAATAACATTTTTCCATTTGTTGCCTGCCTTTTTAAACTAGGTAATGAGATGTCCATATCTTCAGTGTTTTCCAAAATCTTATTCTTTTTCACATATTCAGAGGCGTCATCAAGATTATTAAATATATTATTCCTTCAGATAGATGTATTTTAATTCTGGCAGGAAAAATGATTTGTGCTTTAATTTCAGCTTTCTTCAGATTTTTAATGAGAGGAATGCAAGCTTTTCTTTTAGTTATTATAGTAGAGGTATAGTCATTGTCAAATCTTATGTTTCGACCATTAATTTGTATAGGATTACCTGCCCACGCTGTTCTCAGGATTAAGTCCTTGTCTTGAGATGATAAAAATTTTACAATAATGGATCTTGAAGCATTTGGATTTTTTGACACAGACATATTTTACAATGACCTGTGAGCTCTCTCTATCCCAAGAGAGAGAGATTCAGGTAGGTTTAGTGTCTTAGGCAACCAGTCATTCAAGAACAGTATTGTGTTATTTCCTTCCATTTTTTCAGGTATGCCATATATTCTAATATTATTTCTTCGTGACCTTGATTCTAGGTCCTCCACTTTATCTGAAAGTGCGGTGTTTTGCTTTAGTAAGAAGTCAATCTGGCTATCATTTTCATGCTGTCCTTCCATCTATTTCATTAAGAGATTCTTCAATTTCTGTTATCTGGTCTGTGTGTCTTGTAATTATCTCCTTGAATTCTTCAATCTGCTTTCTATTTTCTTTCTTCATGTTTTCCATGATTTTTTCTAAATTGTCCATTTTCATGGAAAGATCTTGAATACTGGATATTATTTGTTTGTAATTCTTTCTTCATGGAAGTTTCCTGGAGAGAGGCTTTTGAATGACTCATGGCTGAGAGAGTCTGTTATATTCAGCTGCTGTACTTCTGACCAGATGTAATTCACTTTCTATTCACCAAAATTGAAATATTTGTAGATAAAAATAATCCACTGTATCTAAATATATAGGTGAAAGAAAACTTAGATGTTTTTAAAATATTAAGAAAAGTTCCTGTCAGAGAAATTTCTGTTAAGCAGAGCATCAAAAAAGTGCTGTTATCTCTCTGACATCTTGGCCACGCCCCCCAAGCCTCTGAATTTTTGGTGAAATATAATGTTAGTTTGCTGATGGAGTCAATGAAAAATGAGTTAAATTGCGTAGCTAAGTCCAGGTCAGTTGCACCTTGGTTAGGGCAAGGGTTTTCTGTTTTACCAGGGTTGAGGAGAGATGAAATTCCCTTCCGGAATAGTTTGAGATTGGTATTGTGGTTAGTTTGGAGGGAAGTGAAATATACTATGTGGTCAGAGATTATAAGTTTCTTGGCTTTGCTTTGTAATGTTTTGTATTCAGTAAGGGTGACAGAGGTTTTATTTATTTGGTATCATGTCCAGGCTTTATCGCAAAGATGCATGGTAGCTGAAGTGTTTAGTTGGCCAGGGTAGAGGGTTACTTTTTATACATTTAGTTTTTAGTGGGGTGAAGGAGTTGAGTAGGTTTGTGAATGTGGTGTTAAAGAAGGATAGAGCATTATCTAAAGGAAGGGTTTTAACGGGTTCCAGTTGGTGTTTTCTAGTGCGTTGGTGAAAATTTTGGGATTGAAGTTTTTTTAAGCCGAGAGTGGAGATGTAAGAGTGGGTTAGTTGTGTAGAGGAGGGGAGGCAATGGGCAAAAGTGGGGAAATGGTCTGCTAGTGGGTCTGGGTGAATGCCACTGAGATGTAGTGAGGATGGGATACCAGAATCCAGTCTATGATACTTCCCAGTAGTGAAATTATTAGCTGGCCTGGTGGTGGAGTTGATTAGTTGTGTAAATTTATATAGATTAATATTGAGAAAGTTGGTGGTGGATTGTATTGTGGCCCAGTTTATGTTCACATCACCCAGGATTATGGTTCCTTGGTTTATGTTGGAGGTGACCCAGGAAAAAATTTCTTCGAGGGAGAAGACATTATCTCCAGGGGGAATACAGAGGGAGAGAACAAATATTAGTTTATGCTTGTTTAGGTGGAGTAGGACTGGTATTATTTTTGCCTTGCAGACGCTGAGTAGAGGAGTGCTACGCCACACCTTTCTTTTGTGCCCTGTCATTCCTTAGCATGCAATAGTTGGGTGGTATTAGTTCTGAATCTTTTATGTGGGGCTTAAGCCAGGTTTCTGAGATGGAGAGAACATCAGGCTGGTTATGTAGAAGCTAGACTTGAAGGTTTGGATTTTGTTACATAGGCTCTGAGCATTTAGCGCTGAGAAGAAGAGGGGTTTGCCTTTTGTTTGGGGGGAATGAGTTTGTGGGTCAGGGCTTTCTGTGGTAGAGGGGCCTGAGTTTGGGTGGATATCCCTGGAAAGAACGTTAGAGATGAGCTGTTGGAGGGGGATGTTTGGTAAGTTTGGGGTGTAATGTATAGGTAATGAGTTATGTGGAGCTGAAGGTATTATATTTGTGAACAGTGGATTTAATGTTAGGAGTCTATAGGGGAAGAGCATAGAAGTGTTTTGGGAGCAAAGGTAAGGAAATATAAGGGGTGTAGTGTTTTTGTATTTTGTTGGGGGTGGTCTAGTGGTGTGGTATGGGGGGGTGATTAGCACTGGCAAGTTGGGCAAGTTAATTTAGGGAAGTTAAGGAGATTAGAAATATATTTTGGTGACTAGAGGTCTGAGTGTCATCTAGTTGGTTTAGGTGGTATTTTTGGTGATTAAGGATGGGAAAGTTAACTAATTGATTAAGAGATATGGTATGGGTTGGTGGTTATGTATTTTATTGGGATTAGAGGTTCCTGTTGGTGATTGTTTGGAGTGTAGCTTTAATTTTTGGGTGTGTTGAGGGATGGGATGATGGGTAATTTTGGATTGGGTCGTGGAGGTGTGGTTAGGTAAGTATAAGTTTAGTTGTAGTGGGGGTGGGGAGCAGAGTGAGCCCGCAGGACAGACGGATCGGGTAGAGCCAACAAGGAAAAGAAGATGACAGGTAATGAAGAAAACAATCAGTGAAAGTGGAAGGCAAGTTATAAAGTAAGGTATGTAAGGAGATAAGGGACTTTCTAGTGGTGGAGAGGGAGAAAGGATTAGTGTGTTTTAGAGAGAATAGGGATGTATAGAGTGGAGTAAGGAGCAGGAACATAGCTGGGTGAAGGATTTTATTTCTAATGGCAAAATAAATGACTAATTATGGTCATTAAACTGCAATCTAGTAACCAATCTCTGGAATAGCATCAGTGATACCACAATGGGAGACCATGAGACTGAGAGGGGTAAGAAAAAAGATAAAAAGCAGAGGGGGACAGTCTAAGGGTAGATATAGGGGATACAGAGTAAAAGACTATGGCTTCTAGTTGTCCTGGCAGGGAGCGTGCACTGAAACCACTTATCAGGAATTAGGCAAAATATTATTTAAAATTGTAGGAGGTGAGGAGCAGATTGCACATACTTTTCTATACTTTTCTTGCTTCCTTACATCAGTACAGCATATGGGGGAAGATTAGGCTTGCTTCCTGAGCTGGAGATGAGGTGGCAAAGTTTGTTTAGAATGTCTGTTAATTTTCTAGATCTTGGGTGGCCAAGCAGGACAATCACTGGGGAGGTTTTGCACTGGCAGGATTGTAAATAGCTGGGAGAGATACAGAGAAAAAAATGTAAGAAGTGTAAAATGCAGAAACATGTAAATGGAAGCTTTCAACAGTGCTACAAAAACACAGCTAGCACTAGCAGAGACATATAATGTAGACAAACACTGCAAATAAAAGCAAAACTTGGTTACAATGTAAAAATGTAAATTTTATAGTATTCATAAGCAAAAAATATATATACAGCAGTTGTTTTACCACAGACCTAGCTCCTCAAACATTAAATACTTGAGATGACAGTAGTTAAAAGTCCAGGTAACCCTCCATAAACAAAAAATCAACAATTTATTCTCATTTTCTCTCTTAGCAACCCTAGTTATAAACTCTCTGTAACAAACGACTTTAGACTTCTCTACCTCAGATTCCAAACACTATCCTCTAACCACATGCAAGCACATGGCTCTGGGTGCACATAGCCTCCCATCAATTATAGCTTGCATAAGCAGACACCTTAAAAATACAAAATCTGAAACTTTCATGCCTGTCATTATTTAGTGACCACAATCCTTAATTTGCCAGAAAGTGACATTTTTTTTTGTAAAATGACCAAAATACCTCTGACCTTCTTTGCCTAAGAATTCTGGATAAATTGAAAAATAAGGGGGATAAAAAGGGCCACATTTTAAACATTCTTTTATGCATTTACTAACCAGGGAAACCCAGTGGCCAAAATGTTCCTTTTCAGGAGGTGACCCAACAGTACCACCTGAATAGGGGAGTTGGTCAAAGTCAAAGTAAATGGAGGTGAAATGATTCAAACCTGCTCCTTTGACTTCAGGATGCAGTTCAACAGCCAGACAATTCCAAAGCACTTTAAATGTTAATAGAACAATAAGTGTTGCAAGGACATGCATTTTCTGAATAAAACTATGAAACTGATGGCTGACATTTCTGACAGCCTGTAATCCTCAATGATTTACTGAAAAACTAAGATGTTTACGAGGGACAGAACATAGTTTTGAGGTAAAGTCACAGATGTTCTGAAAAATCAAAGAAAAATAAGAAGCTGACTATTGTAATTCATTTACAACATTTAACACCAGGTTTTGCATCAACATGCATTTTCTGAAGATCTGAATAAAAATGATGAAACACTGTCATATTGACTGACACTATACCATAAGTGATTTTAACCCTCAGGGATTACAAAATGAAGAAGTTATTGTAGATGTGACACTTCATCCAAAGCACAATGGCTCCGAGCTTTTAAGGAAGATCGTCATGTTGATTCTTTCTACCTCCTGTTACCCAATGAGTGACTAAGCACATAAGTTAACCAGACAATGCTCTTGAAAAGTGTGTTAACAAGTGCAGTGAAATAAATAGATTGACAGAGGAATTCTAATAACAAAAGCACAAGAACGAACACACAGCCAAATAATTGTCGGATGGGTCACTAACCAAATCAGGATACCGTTACTTGACCATCTCTCCCCAATTACCATGAAAATGATTTTTTGGGGAGGGGGTACAAGAAGCGAGATGTAAATGAGGCAGTAATATTAGCTAAAAGTAAAAACTGCAAGTGCTAAGCCTTTTTTCATCTCCCCATAGGGAAGTCTCAGTTAGTGGTTATGAAAGGAAGAATGTTACAGTCTCCTGAGTTTATAGCATGGATATTGATCAAATAAAAACACATTTTTATGAGAAATTGGCGTATACTACACAGAGCGAGATCAGTGTGATGGTGGGGGAATTTCCAAAGTTTTTCTATAAAAATAAAAAATACCTTAAAAGAAGGTTTTGCTACCCCACAAATAATGATAACATCCATCCTAGATCAGACAAGGGTACTACACGTAAGTGTGGAAAATGTGCTTTTTGTTGCTATATAAATGAATCAGGGATTTTTGTTCACCCTGATATAGGTATAGTTTATACATTTACAGCTGCAGCTAACTGTGAAACTAAGAATTTGATATATCTAGGTAGCTGCACCTGTTGTAAAAAAATGTTATGTTTGCAAAACCAATAGACGACTAAGGGAATGCATAAGGGACCATCTGTATTATGTAAGGAAAGGTCTCAGATATAGTGCCATTGCCAAACATTTATTAGAACATGGAATCATTTTTAGAAATGGAGACTTTAAAGACAGTCCGAGACAAGGGGACAAGGTTAATGATACAGACTTTGTTGAAGTGAGATGGATTTTTAAGTTAAGATCACACTTGGGACATGGACTTAATAGGTTCATAGGTAGGTACTAGGCTACTGGCCCTAGGGCCTATACAATCCTAGCCAAAAAGGTACCCTGGCTTTCGCCACCCAAGAAAATTATTTTCCTGTGCCCCTGTTGAGCAGAGCCACAGAGGTGATCCCCAGGGTAAATTTCCTACTTCCCATACAATCATCACGATTTTTCTTGAAGAGTGCTAATGAGGAGCTCTGTTTGACATAGGTAGTCTGTTCCAGAGTATGGGAAGTCTCTGAGACAGGAATCTATCCCTCCAGCATGTTCTGTTTATTGCGGTGACAAGGTTTAGGTCCCTAAAGTGTGTAGCTCAGAGGGATTGGGATTTCTTTAAGTGGAGCATGTCCAACAGCTCTGGGTTTGACATAGCTTTGTATGTTAGACAGAGATCGCCTCTGAATAGGTGATATGCGATGGAGTAAAGTTGGAGTTTTTTGAGACTGTCTGCATAGGGCATCTGTTTGAGGCTGGTAATCCTCTTTGTGAGGTATTTCTGCAGCCTTTCCAGTTATTATAGATGTCTTGTGAGGTACATAGCAAAAGGGGTGCTGTACTCTATAATGGTTCTAATGAGTGAAGAGTAGAAAGGAATAATTACCTCTTTTTTCCTGGATGAGAAACCTTTTTTAATGAGGTGTGCCATGTAGAAGGATTTCCTGACTACTGTGGCAATGTGATTATCAAAGGAGAGACTACTGTCGACCTGTGTCCCAAGGTCTCTTATCACACTTTCGATTTTAAGTAGACTACCACCTATGTGGTAGCTCATTGGTAGAGTTTTTACTAAAGTGGATGACAATGCACTTTTTGTCATTGAGCTTGAGGCCATAGCTTTGACACCAGGGATCTGTCTCAGTGAGGCACTTTTGTAGGATGTCCACATCGTTAAGAGTTTTGATTATGGCTGCTAGTTTGCAGTCATCTGCGAACTTCGTTAGCCAAAGACCTTCTGTGTTAGCCTGTACTTCAGAAAAGTTGATACCAAACAGGAGAGAACCCAGGACTGAACCGTGTGGTACTCCATTTGTCACTGGTCTGAAGTCGTTTTTGGAGTCTGTTACTTTCACAGTTGGGGTTCTGTCAGTGAACCAGTTGGCAGCCCATCTTGTAACATAGGTATTTATATCTAGTTTAGTGAGTTTATGTATAATTCCAGAGTGAGGGATGGTGTCAAAGCCTTGGCGAGATCTAGATAGGCTGTGTGAACCACCGTACCCTCGTCTAAAGCTTTGGTGACTGCTTCAAAGAAGTCAATCAGGTTTAGGAGACATGATCTGCCTTTAAGTTCCATGATGATACATTCCATGGCCTTGCAGAAAGTACAGTTTTGTACCTACCATAAATGTAGATGTTCGAGGATCCACATTGCTGCAGTCCTAACTATTGGGTAGTCCACTGTCCAGTCGGCCCGAATACCAAAGTATATGGCTGACGTCGGTCACGGCGCATTAGACTGACGTCAGTACGTCAGGGTACTAATGCGCATGACCGACGTCATATCCTCAGTCTTTTCTTGCCCCAGATGTCAGAAGACCCTAAAAAGACAAGGCCAAAACCAAAACACACCAAACATACCTGCACCAAAAATATATACAATATATACAAAGGTACCAGAATATAATCTCACCTACACAACCACCCCTAAACACAGAGAAGGAGGGAGGGTAAATTGGACTGCAGCAATGTGGATCCTCGAACATCTACATTTATGGTAGGTACAAAACTGTACTATGTTCTTCATTCCACATTGCTGCAGTCCTAACTATTGGGTAGAATCCCAAAGCAGAGGTAAGGGAGGCTGGCAAATCATAAGGAAGCAGGAGCTGATAACATGCCTTGCAAAATAGCTGTGGCAAAACCAGCCCTAGACTTAGAGTAGAGAGGAAGGTGGTAATGCTTAGAGAAAGTATGCACTGAACTCCAAGTAGCTGCCTCCAAAATATCCTTAGTTGCCACCCCTTAGAAATGCTGTTGAAGTGGCAGTAGCCCTAGTGGAATGAGGCCTAATCCCAGCTGGAATCTCCTTGCCATGATGGGAATAACAAAATGCAATGCAGAACCCAATCCACCTAGAAATAGTTTGTTTTGACACAGGCTTGCCCTGCGAACTCAAAGCAAAAGAAACAAACAACTGCTGAGACTGCCTAAAATCCTTAGTCCTGCTTAAATAATAACGCAATTGCCTGTGTACATCTAAAGTGTGCAAAATCTTTTCCCCTTTATTTTGGGGATCTGCATAGAAAGTAGGCAAATGAATAGTTTGGTTTAAAGCCACACTAGAAACCACCTTAGGCATAAAGGAAGGATTAGTACGTAATGATACCCTATCCTTATGAAAAATCAAAAAGGCTCAACCGCCATAAGGGCCTGTAACTCAGAAACCCTTCTTGCAGAAGTAATGGCCAACAAAAAGCAGTCTTCCATGACAAGTATTTCAGTTCAGCAGTAGCCGAGGCTCAAAAGGTTGTAGAGTAAGTTTCTCCAACACAAAATTGAGATCCCAAGCAGGAGTCGGAGCTCTACGTGGGGTCTTATATTCTTTGCCCTCTAAGAAATTGCTTGAACAAAGGATGTGAAAACAATGGTGGGTCACAATCATAGTGAGCTGAAATTGCTGCAGCATGAATCTTAATGGAAGAGAAAGACAAACCTTTGTCCAATAACTCAGTAAGATATTGAAGAGCCACACTCAAATTAGGCTCAAATCTCCAAATTCTTTGCTGCAGTCCAAAATAAAAATCTCTTCCATTTTTCTGCGTACACTTTCCTTGTACTAGGTCTTCTGGCTTCCATAATCACATTTAAAACTTGTTGAGGAAGTTGAGACCTGCTGTCTTTCAAAACAGAATATGCCAGGCTGTTAGATGAAGAGAGTGAAGCTTGACATTGAGCAGACGACCTTCCTTCTGAGACAACAGATGTGGAATCAAGGGTAAAGGCCATGGAGGCTTCCTTACCAGACTCCTCAGTAATGGGTACCAGTGCTGCCGAGGCCAATCTGGAGCTATTAAAATCATCCTTGGCTTGTCTTGTCTGACCTTTAGAAGCACCTTTGGGAGAAGAGGAAGAGGTGGAAAAGCATACACATGAAGATTTGTCCAACTGAAAGAAAGAGCATCCACCTTCCAAGCTGTGTGATGAAATCCCTTCGTGCAAAACTGTGGCAGCTGGTGGTTTAGTGGAGAAGCGAACAGATCTATGTCTGGAGTTCCCCATGACACTGTCAATTTTTGAAATACATGAAGATCCAGTTTCCACTCGTGGGGATCCATGATTTGCCTGCTTAACACATCTGCTAAGGAGTTCTGTGCTCCCGGCAGAAACCTTGCCTGAAGAGTTAGTTGCAAGCTGAGCGCAGTCTCCCATAAAATCATTGCTTGCCTGCACAATGGGTAAGAATGTGTTCCCCTTGTTTGTTGATGTACCACATGACAGTTGTGTTGTCTGTTAGAATCAACACCTGCCCTGAAAGAAGTAACTCCTTGAAAGCCATTAATGCAAACTGGACTGCTAACATCTCTTTCATGTTGATATGTAGATGCTGTAGTCTGGCAGGCCACTTGTCTTGTATCCATTTTCCATCTAGATGAGCTCCCAAGCAATGTCTGAGGCATCCGTCGTTAGAATCTGACTCGCCTCTGGCCGGGTCACAGAGAGTCCCTTGTTTAGGTGACATTCCTGAGCCCACCACAAAAATTCCTTTTGAATGCAAGGTATTATTTGAATGACAGTGTCCAAATCCTGGCAGTGCTGTGTCCATAGATTTTTAGATACCATTGTAGCTTCCTCATATGCAGTTTGGCATTGGGAAGCACCAGAATACAAGATGCCATGAACCCTAAGGCTTGAAGGACTGTCCTTGCAGTCAGCCCGGACTGAAGAGATAGTTGATGGAAGTAACTGGATAGATTCTTTTGTTTGTCCGGGGTTAAAAGGCCATCTGGGCTGCTGTATTCAGTCTCACACCCAGAAAGCACATGTCTTGAGAGGGTACTAGACTGGACTTTATTTCGTTCACAGAATACCCTAGGCATCTTAGCACTGCTATAACATATTCCAAATGCTGTAGAAGGTCTTCCTTTTCTTGAGCCAGAATCAGGCAGTCGTCCAAGTAAGGATAGATTTGAATTCCTTTTAGCCTGAAGTAAGCTATCACTGGAGCCAGAACCTTTGTGAATACTCTGGGCGCAGTGGATAAGCCAAAGGGCAATGCAGAGAACTGATAATGAGAATTTCCAGCTCGAAACGCAGATACTTCCTGCAACTTAGCCTTATAGGCACATGAAGGTAAGCTTCCTTGAGATCTAAAGTTACCATCCAGTGATCTTTGCCCAGCAGAGGTAAAAGCTGTTGTAACGTCAACATTTTGAACTTGGGAATGTCCAGAGAAGTGTTGAGGATAGATAAATCCAGAATTGGTCTCCACGTGTTCCCCTTCTTTGGTACTAGGAACAGGCGAGAATAAAATCCTAGGCCCCTTTCTGGCACAGGAACTGACTGAATGGCTCCTATTTGGAGCAACAGAGAAATTTGCTTGTGAGCCTCTGTTCTTTGTAGAGGAGGAATGTCTGGCATGCCTTTGAAAGGAGGCAAGGTATGGAAATAAAACCTGTAACCGTGGTGAATGATATCCAGAACCCATCTGTCTTGGGTAATTAAATCCCAATTTTCTTTGAAAAGAGACAGCCTTCCTCCCAGAGGTGCTGCCAGGCGAGAATGTACTGGCAGCTGAAAAGGCAGGTCATTGGGTCTGCTTACGAAAGGACTGACCCCTGCCCTCACCAGAAGACTGAGCAGGTGAACTCCCTGTCCTAGGCCTAAAAGAACCTTGAGCTCTTCCCCTACCACGTCTAGACCTACCCCTAGACTGGGAATCATAAGCAGGATAAGTCCACCCCTTAGTAGGCCAATTTCTACTAAACTTCGGAGGCTGCACCTGCAAAAAATCTTTAACAGTTTGCATAGACTTAGCCTTGTCCTCCATTTTCTTTAAAACTGCTTCAACAGGCGAACCAAACAACACATCAGACTGTAAAGGAGCATCCAAAATCCTCGTCTTAACATGCTCAGCTAAGTTCTGATCTCTCAACCAGGCGTGCCTACGAAGAACAGAACCAGTGGCAGCCACCCTCGAGGAGGCCTGCACAGCATCAAAACCACACTGCAAGGAATGTTTACCCACCTGTTCAGACACATGAACTAAATCCTGCAACTCTTTACACACAATGCCTTCTGCCAGAGCATCCACCTTAGATTTCAATTGTGAAAGGAGGTAATTCTGATATTTTAACATGTGAAACTGACAATTCAATGCCCTCATGGCTAAAGTGGAAGAAGTATACACTTTCTTTCCCCATCTATCCAAAGCCCTTGACTCTTTATCAGGAGGAACAGGATTTTTAACCACAGAAGCCTTCACACCTTTAGGCCCCTGAGAGACAGTTTCGGGTCTGCCCTAGGACTCTTGAAAAGATACTTATGAGCTTCAGGCACCCTATAGTACCTATCCGGTTTAACTGGTGCAGGAGGCAAAGAATCAGGATTCAGGGAAGCCTCTGCAAAACATCTTCCACCACATTCAGAACCGGAGGTATAGCTAAAGGCCTATGCTGGGGTAAAACAAGAATTCCCTAAGCCTCTTCCTGGAATCAGAGAAATCTTGACCTTCCCATTTAAAATGCTCCCTCATGGAATGCAGAGTCTCTGAAAATGAAAAATCCTCAGGAGGAGAAGCTGAAGGAGTAGAATCATCCACATCAGAATCAGAATAAGGAGGATACTCCCGCAAGTCTTCAGCCGAAGACTCAGAAGCCTCCGAACAGTGCTCAAAACTCTCAAACTCAGGTTCCACCCTAGGCCTCTTATCAGGAGGGGGCATAGAACCTCTAATCATAGTAATCAAATCCTCTGCCATTTTAAGCATATGTTTCTTAGGCAAAGACCCTGAAGCACTAGGAGAAACCCCCACTGAAGCTACACTAGGCCTGCCTCTCAAAGAAGCCTTGGAAACAGAGGGGGAGGCTCTAACCACCTTAGGAAGAGAGGGAAGAACAGCCACCTGAGAAGCCCCCTCAGCCTGGCCTACTTCCTGAGAGGATACATCCTGTAACAATAAAGTCTCTCCCTGAGACTCCAAAGAAACACCTGGCAGAACCTCCGGCTCCACTGAGCCTTCTAAAGAACCGGCGTCTGGGACTGTCGGTTCTCCCACTCTAGGCTTTGCTGCTTTATCCTTGCGCTTTTTGCCCGAAGCGGGCGTCGGAACATCCGACGGCATTTTATAATTACAACGCTTCCCAAACACTAACCTGGCACAGTCTAACCTTCTCTTAATAGTGCGTTTGTTAAATCTTGCACAAGAGCGGCATCCAACAACGTCGTGCTCAGGCCCTAAACAAGGTATACACAAAGTATGGTAATCCCTATGAGGTATCTGTTTCCCACAAGAAATACAGTTATTCACTTTTTCTGACATCTGGTTAAATACTGAGGCAAGAAAAAACAAAAATATTCCCCAACGGGGTACTTAGCCAACTTTGATTCGGTCTGAAACTCTGACTTCAGAAACTTTCAGAACGCCAACCTGCACTCGCAAAATTGCTTCTGCATCGGACCATGCGGCAAAAAAGACTGAGGATATGACGTCGGTCATGCGCATTAGTACCCTGACGTACTGACGTCAGTCTAATGCGCCGTGACCGACGTCAGCCATGTGGAATGAAGAACATCAGGCTCATTTGGCTAATGGGGCGGTAGTTACCGGGGTCCATGGTGGCTCCCCCTTTGTGGAGTGGGATAACCGTCACTGTGCACCATTCAGTGGGCACAAAGCCTGAGGTGAGGCTATGACTGAACATGGTGATTAGGGTGGGGGTGCCAGTTCATGTAGAATGCAGCCTGGGATGTTCTCAGGTCCCATGGATGCTGTGTTCTTGGCTTTGGAGAGTGTGGTTTTTACCTGTGCAGTCGTGATTACAAGAACTTTGCATTCTTCCGGTATAGAGATGGGCCCTTTAGGGGATGGGGGGGTAAAGGTAGCACTGAACCTATCTACCAGGATGTTGGCAATATCAGTTGGTTCTGTATATTGAATAATATATGTATAGTATATGAATAATGAACGTATCTATGAAAACATGTCTTGAAAAGAAGGTTGAAAAGGATTTTTAAATGTCATTTTTTCTTTTGTTTTTTTTTTCACAAGTGTTTTATTTGTTCACAACTGAAGTTTTTTGCTACGCATGTGGTAGTTTAGCAGTCTGTGGCATGCCTGTAACGGAGAGGGCTGGAAAGATGATTTTTATAGGTCTTTTTGTCTAGTCTTAACAAGTGTTTTATTTATTAGCACCTTAAGTTTTTTGCTGTGTACACAGTAGCTTAGCAACTTGTGACATGTTTGAATTTCACTGGTGAAAAAAGGCAGAATTTTACTTGGTAATTAGTATTTAAATGTTAGTTCAGTGTTTAACTGTGGTCTGATGAAGCTTTACAGCAAAAGTGTAAAAGTGTGAACCATACTTTATAAGAAACTATGCTTTTATTCTTCGATTATTGGTTTGAGATATTTACAACTTGGACTGCTGTTAATATTGATCCGCCTCAGGTATTATTCACTATTTGCATACTGAAAGGAAAACATTTATTTTGCTTTTATACCTCTGCTGGGATTTTTGGGGACGGCTGAATATTTTCTACATTATTCCCAATCAGGCCAGGGAGCTTCTCTTTTCTCTTATTAAGTGCAGTCATGTGATATTGTACTTGTTCCATGTGTAAAGCTGGAATGAGAACCTTATAAATGGTGGGCTACAGACAACTTTTCTGAAAGACTGAGAGACAGAGTCCCTGACAAACTAACATAGTAACCCAAAAACGAATCTCCCATCTAAAGTCATTCAAAATTCTGTTGCATAGTTGTACCACTGGGAGGTTCCCTAGCACAATAGTCTAACAAATAGGACAACAGCACTTCTTACAAATGCATATGTTTATCCTTCTTAAAGAAAAGAAACCCAGACTCATTTCTTATATTAGTTACTATATAGGTTCATTTTTGAACCATGTTACTTTAATGGGCTAGTTCTGCAGAATGACCGTGCACCATTGGTTCAGGCAGTACCTTCATTGATTTCATATAATTATTTTCCCCTCACTCTCAGTCTAAAGGTGTGTGTGTGTGTGGGGGGGGGGGGGTTGTTTTGATTTCCCTGAAGGATCAACATGATGCTGCTGTTTTTTTTTTCCACAGGTTTGGGGAAAAAGTCCAGCACTAGCTGGCCATTATGGATCTTGCTGCCATATCCTTGCTCATGAACTGAATCAATTCTTTTTTGAAAAAAAAATAATTTGATGAGTGGAGTTTGAGAGGGTAGATTATTCCAAAGGCATGGAAGTTTGAGATATGAAATTGTTGTGTCTCATTGCACTACCGATATTTTTTTATTAATGCAGAGTATCCTCGTGTTCAGGTCAGTGGGGGAGGGGGGGGCTAGATAGATGGTATTCCAAGCAAAGGTTTTCAAATAGTAAAAATGATTTCATCATAGTGTATAGTGTTGGATACTTCAGCCAGATTGAGTTAGATTGGATAAACAGATAAACTTTCATCCAGGCATGAGGTCATGTGCTCAAAAATAAATATACGAGGTTAAGAATACAAGATATAAATTTTGACAAAACTGTACTGGGTTAGTTCGTGGAAAATTGAATGTGCCTTGTCTCTCGCAATAAGTTCCACGATGATTCTGTCCTTCTCCTTAAACAGGCTTGAGTGGTCAGTCTGTAATTATTAAGTCATTAAAAGAACCTTTATGTCCAATTGGGACCATAATAACCTGCATTCTTATAAAAGAGACAGAACAGACAAAGGGGCTTAATTTTTCTCATGGCAATTAAACATTTTGCAGAGGCCTCTGAACAATTCATTAGTAGGTCCCGAGATTGGTCTAATACATGGTCTCATTGACTTGCAACTTAAATAAGTCTTACAGTCTTTACATCTCTCTTATATTTGGTTTGTTGCATTGCAGTAATTAAAAAAAAAAAAAAAAAAAAGTGCGGTATAATCTATATCTAAGCAAAGCCAGCAAGATGGTTTGTCAGGATGATAGTTTTCCCTTTAATGGTAGTTTTACAGTTTTTCAATATTTTTTATGATTTATTATGTCTAGCAGTTGCAGTGCCCCATTATTAGCAGAGGCATACTCCTCCATAGGGGCAACCTACATCACTGCATTGAATAGTATTTTCTATTATGCAGAGGATTACAAGTATATTAAAAAGTGGCCATGTTCTTGAGGCACAAAGAGGAGGCAGAGCACATCACTGCATGCATATATGAAGCTGCACATGGTTTGTCACAGTAGCTGTAAGTGCATATTCTGTTACTATTGTGCATGGCAGTCTTTGATGCCTACAGCGTATGTGGTAGCTTTTGCCCATTTACTAACCACTCCTTCCTCTATTGCAGTACAGTATCCACTGACGGCTCTAACACTCCTGTCTGAGCATTTCTAAAACATGTACATGTCAAGTATGTGTTTTTGCTAATTTGGCATATTGGCAAGATAACCTTTGCTCATTTGTGAGATGAAAGTATACCATTTGTCTGACATTGTTTATCTTTGAATTGCATTTGATTTCCCGCATCCTTTTTTTTTTTCGGCGGGGGTTATCGGTACCACACAGACATACCTCTCAACTTCCTAGATCAAGAAATTTGGATGAAGCGTAAAATAATCGGGGGGGGGGGGCTCAGAAATAGGGACAGCTTTTAAATATTGCACTTGTTACCTTAGACTGTTGCTAGAACAACCTGATTTGTGTTAGCACACATTTTCTGAAATATACTAAGTCTGAAACTCAAAGGTTTCTCATTATTTAGTGACTTCGCTCTCAATGATTTTCCAGAAAACTGCACATTTTATGACAGACCAAAATATGAGACAAAAATCTGGACATTTTACAAAAATATGGTCAGATGAGACATATGCACACAATCTCTTAAGCAGTGACATTCATGAGACCAGTTGTCAAAAATTAATTATGCTTAATACCTGGAATGTAAACCATAAAGTAAAATATTTAGAACAAATTTTAATGGAACTATATTCATTAACATATGCATATACAAACACACATATATACATGTCTATACATCCTATATAGAAACCCAAGCATGTCATGTAAGATAGACTCCTTGAATATATACTCTGACCTTGAAATATGTTATGAATTTTGTTTGCCAAATCATAGATACTTTTAGCATTTTCAAGTACTTGGTGAAATAAGTCAGTTTTTTTACAGGAACTATTAAACAGCTGATGCATGTTTATCACAAGAGTAATGCGTCTGACAGATCACTTAACTTCTTTGAACTCTTTGGCTCCAGTAAGAGAGGAGTACTTAAAAAACAGCATAAATGTCCTGAAGTGTTACAGTCTAAATACTTAATCAGGTATGTTGTGAAAATGTAAAACTACTCTGAGCATGAAAGGACGCCTGAAATTATAGACAATCACTGTGTTATCAACTTTGCTTGCTTTCCCAGTATTGTTTCACTCACTAAAAACTGCAATACAAGCAATTTTAAAAGGAAAGAAGTTACACCAGCTTGGTTTATTCATAACATTTTTCCAGAAGGTGCTAAAGTAGCATTTGCTTTGTCGTCTTATGCTTCTTACCACTGTATGTTTCTCATACAGTTTGTGCGCGGAAGAATCACCCCTTTTATACTTTTGCAGAATCATAGGCATGGTCCTGTTCATGCACAGAGTGTTACATGTCGTCAATGACCGAAAGTGATGCCGGGTGACATCTGAGGAAAGTGTTTTACAGTGGATATGCCACTGCACCCTCTAATGTGGGCTGCAGTGGGTACACATCTCTGATTATTCATTTTAACTCAGACAGCTGAGTGCAAAATCATTTTTCTATATACAAAGTGTGCTCCCTTTCTATAAGACAGTGTGACCTTGAAAACAGAGCAGATATCATTGTGGGGAAAACAGCTTTATCATAGGTATGGAAATAGACTTGCCCAGGTACAAAATTGTTTTCCAAACATCTTGTCACCAATCTCATAAAGGCAATAGTGTTCTATAGCGTGCAGGTCGCACAATTTTATTTTTAGCCCCACAAACCGTGTACAATACTAATGAATCCCCCACATAGCCAAGTAAGCAAGATGATACAAAGTGTGCATTATAGGTTCATATAAAGATTACAGCCTTGAGGTATCAAAGATTAGACTACAGTAGCCTATTTTGGAATGTATGCGTTGCAATGTATTCATCAAGTCTCTTCATAATGGTGGCTAACCACTGAATCTGTTTCACAGGGATGTATATTCCTAAGTTGAAAAAGTTTGTGAACAGATCCCACGTGCTACTATTGTTAATATTTAAGAGTGACAGCATTTGTGCAAGTTTTGACATTATGTGCATTACATCTTAGAAAAAGTTTTGAAAGTGCAGGGGTCTTAAAAGCATGGAGATAGGGGCAAGGAGGTCTAAGGTGAATGAATATCTCCCTTGACTAAGTGTATACCTCACTAAGACCTGCTGGTCAGAGGAATTATTTCTATCTTAAAGTTCAGCAACATCCTTTAGGATGCTATCCTTTTGCTTCTCCATCAAGGCACTAGATTGAAAGAATTATTTTAACAGTTCTATAGCAAGAATATATTTGGAGTAAGACAGCATATTAACACACTATGTAGGATATCATTCTCCTAGCAAGCGTTTTCACAATTTACACCAACAAATTCAAGGAGGCATTGTGGATGTTTTATTTGTTTTCTTCTTCAAATGCCACACACATTGCAGGTGAATTATACCAGATATACCTCGATATGCACATATATTGTGAATATACCAACTTTATTTACATTGCTTAGAGTCAATAAATATACTCAAATTTTCAAAAAAAAAAAAGACACCCCAGTTTGCTAGGCTGCAGTACATTGCAAGCAAAATATATTCAAGTCCTGTTCTTTGGGATTTGTGACAGGGATTGCCTACCTAATCCTTGACTATCGTTAATTTCTGAATGCGGAAGAGCATCGCTTTTCATGGCAAGCTTTATGCTGCATTTAAGTAGCATTCAGAAGATGTAAAAGAAGGTATTTTCCCACACCCTTATTACTTACTTACATCCTAGATTACTTTTCTCCTACATTATTTTGCCTCCTCTGCTTCATGGGGGGCACAGTGTCTTTGGTTCCACTGGCAGGGTTAATGCAGGTTCAAGTCAGAATTCATAGACTGAATAATCATTTTAATGCTTATAATCTAGGATTTCAGATTTGCTTTGGTTGCTCTGCCCTGCCATTTTTAACCTCACTTAGTTTTATTATCCACATCCAGTCAAACACACACACACACACACGCCATTGCCTTTTTTTTCTCTTTATGTTGTGCAGATTTCCAACATGTACCATGATATCTCAAATATTCATCAAGAAAATACAAAACATGCTTTTCTGCATCCTGGTTCAAAGTTTTTTTGTGAGTTCTAGCACCATTTGCAGACTGTGCTACATTTTAGCAATCATGAAGATATAGCCCAGGAGAAATGTCACCCAGACCATAACAAGTTAATAGTTCATAGGCAGTTTCTAGGCATATGGATAGAACACCACTGAAGAACTCCAATTGCCCTTGAGAGTTGTCTGATTAAATGGCCTGGTCTGAGCCACAAAGGCAGCAAATAGTAGTTGAGGAAATCAAACCCTGAACTATGTGAACCAGCTCTTTAACCACTCATAGACTTAATCCTTTGTGCGACCTGCTTGACCGCAACCAAAAACTCTGGCAGAACAGTAGCACATCTACAAACCTGCCAGCCATGCTTGTTAAGTACAGAGTATACATAATTATAACTATGAAATAGCTAGAAAGTTGGGATGGGAGTCATATGACCTTGAATGGGTCTTTGCTTTGTTCAAAAGAGCTGAAGTTCACATATTTTCTGTGCATTCATGTACACCAATACTGCAGATCTGGAAGAAAAAAATACCAGAAAGGACACCACAAGGTGCGATTTCACAAGGAAAGGCTTTTCAAGCAACATTAAGAAGCTATATTTTGTGTGTTTTGTCTCTACAGTTACAGCATCTCTCTGCTGCCATATGTACTAGTATCAGTATTAGACATGCCACAAACCTACTAACAATACATTTGAGAGAAACTGTACAAAATAAATAAAATAAAAGAAAAGAAAAAAGAAAAAGTCGGTCATTCTTTGCACTCTGCCATTTGTTTCATATTTCATAACCTCAACAAAATCACAAAAATCTGTGTTTTCAGCACAAAGTTATTTCAATTGGAAGTCTAGCAAATATATCATGATATTTGCATTATGCTAAAATTACAGATATTTCCATTTTATTCCTTCAAATTTTGACTCAAGGTGATGATGCTACAAGCACCACTCTCTCAAACTGTAGGATACATTTATGAAAAGTGAAAATCCTGAATTCAGTGATCTCAGTGCAAGCGACTGTGGAGGCAGCCAGAAAGGATCTTGGGTGCAGTGTTTCTTCAAGCTACATGAGAAGTTATCAAGGCATTTAACATTTAAAGAGGAAATAAAATTCTCTGAAATAAAAGCCAACACCAAAGGGCTCTGGCTGACTTATGTTTGCAGATTACTGCAAGCTAGGAGTAGTCACTGAACCCCCATCCTGCAAGAATATTTGTCCCAAGTAAATAACTGGTTCCAAAATCATGGACTAAAACTAAATGTAAAAAAAAAATCATTATTGTATCCCTTAGGAAGTCACCCACCTCTGGGAACTACCACATTGACTATGTGCCTCCAACAGGTAAAACACAGTAATTCAGGATTTGGGAATTTATGTGGCTAGTAACTGATCATTCAACAATCATCTGCCAGTTGTCCTTCTGCTTTTAAACAAATGGAATATGTCTATATCTATGGATGTCATTGCCCCCCTTTAATCAGCCCTCATTAGGCCAGTCGAGTATAATGCCCCTTTTTGCCATATATCTGTCCAGACATGCAAATGGAATGCCCACAGAGGTACCCTAATAAAAGGATACAAGACCCAAACAGTATCTCCTACACGGATTGACTCAAAGCCCTGTCACTATACTTCGTATCCTATTGACTTTCCAGAGATGACCTGTGTCACACATACAAGGCATCCTCCAACCAGATATTGATGGATTTATTGCACACAAGCAAGTCAAATGGAACTGGAAATACTCTGTCTAGGGATCTAAACCTGTGCTGCAATATCAGAGTGGTTTGGAGAGACAGTTATATCTTGCATAGGATACCACTGTTTACATCCATGTAAAGCAAAGCTAATCCTTGTCCATATTCAAGAGCAACCTGATTCTATGGATGGGAAAGAGAGAAATGTTAACCCAGGACTGCCCCCTGTCGTGGACAGAGGCAGCAGTAAATGTTTTATCCATGAACAAGTCTCCTCAAATTAGCCATCTTATGATGCCAGTTATTCTCGTTAGGGGTAGTATATAATTAGACCATGGGATGGGTAAGGCCAGTCTAACACCAACTGGGATAGGTTATTTTGAGCACCAAAAGGGAAATTGGCTTGGCTTAAAATGGCTCACAAAGGTAGCTAACCTAGTACTTAACTTATGACCTTAACTTATGACCTTGTAACTGAAAGACAAATTTACAGCATTACAAAAATAAATGCCCTGCATCATGCAAGCCAAAGGGAAACAAAAATACCTATGTAAGCAATTCATATTTCATTGGAAGTCAAGGGGTTCCAGAGATTATAGACATCTATGTCAGTGATGTTGGGCATTAAGCTCAAGACTGAATTTAGTTACTTGGCATCACTTATAAAATGCCGACTAGTACATGAAATCAGATCTGATCATTTACGAGGTAAATCACAATGAGCATGACGTAACATTAGAAAGAGCTATACTCTTATGTATAGCACAAACTTATGATGATGCAAATCATAATTACAAAAGACCGTGAATAGATGGGGGGTGTGGATAACAAGCCAGTCGCTACAAATTTTTTGTTGAGGGGGAGGGGTGTTGGTTCTGCAGCAAATCATAATGTATATATCAATAATATCAATATTAATGAAGAGCTATAAATGACAGTGATATGAAAACTCCTAAACATAGTAAAAATAAAAAAGGACTACAGGGCAACAGGTGCAAAGGAACCAAAAAGATGCTTGGCAACATATGAGTAGTCAAAAAATGTACCCTAAGCACTTTGGCTACAGACATAAAAAAGCAAGCTATAAAGTTTAAAATCAGGTCTGTAGGATTTGCCACAGTGTGTCCAAATGGTGCCTGAAGAATAAAGAAGAAAACAGAGAAGAGAAATGTCTGTTCCCATATTGCAGTAGTGTGACTGAATACAGTGCATGATACATACAGTCATAATGCATTTAGTTACTGGTAGAGTGACTGGACATTTCAATGAACATGAAATTTGGTCTGAAAAGCTATGGATAAAGGTGAAGCAGTTATACATAAGCTTGGACACTGGCACAGACCACAGAGTAGTAGCTAAATCTACTTGTTCCAGTCCCCTTCAATAACCACAACACACCAAATGATGTTTGATGACCTTTATTAAACTTCCATAAACAACTTTGTTAACCAATATTTATTGCGTTATAACTGAAACGTCGTATAGCTGATTTTAATCAGAGCAGAAACATTCATGTAATGTTAATAAGGACAACGTGACCTTGCTCATCCTGACCCAGTAAGCAGCATCCATACCTCCGCTTGCTTACTTTACTTATGAAGTAGCATCCCAGCACTCACTTCATTTACCATTTATTGAATTACACCTCCAACCAAATAAGCAGTGTCCTTACCGCCACTGGCTTATTTCATGTATCAAGCAACTTCCAACAGCTCACCTTCCTTTCCAAACTCATTGAAATGACCATCCACCACCAGAGGGGGAACAGAAGACAAGCCTGTCTCTCTTCGCAACCCACCAGCCTGACCAGGCTGTTCTCCCTCCCTTCTACCAAAATTTTAAACAACCTAACCACTGCTAAAAATGGGAGGGTTAAACGAAACATCATTGTGTGTAAGCCATACTCTCTAAACCAAACTGGATCCCTGTCATATAAATAGCGAAATCTCAGCTTGACTAATGGTTTAATTAATCCAATGATCCCTTCCCATTACTAAATTAATAACCATAACTTTGTTTAACTTCTGCATACTAGCTTCTCACTTAATCTACCAATATTATCATAACATGTCCCAGGGCATTAACTGCCAAAGGCAAAAACAAAACATTAAGCCCAATGCCACGCAAAACATGCAAGGGCAATAGTCTGCCATCATGTCTAACTGCAGCCCTATTTCCCACCCCATGTATATAATGACAACCAAATGAGATTTCCTTTCCAAAATCAATTTAAGAGCAATCCAGCCAACACAGCAACTACCCAGTATAAGCAAAAAACATAATGACCATTCTAGCATTTGTTGACCAACCACCTTATAAATGACTACATCCAAAGCATAAATGCCACAAACTGTAACCCCATGAACCTCCATTTTAAAACACCAGCCCCCCACACCTATCTTGACAATAGCCAAAATCTGTCAATCTTCACCATATGCCAACCTTTCAATCCATGACCCACCAACCAAGATTTAGTACTTTCACTTAGCCTCATCAGCTGTGCAACCACAGTACTCACAACTACATCCTCTGACCAACTGAACTGCCTTATCTTTCTCCCAAACTTAAACAACTAATCTTTCCTACCCAATTACTTCCTACATGCTGCCACAACATAATTTTTCCAATCTGGTAAAAGACTTGCCATATGCCTTCCTTACAAAAGTACCCCAAACTTCTGCAACGCAAAGTCAACCAGTCTGGCAATGCCCTACCAGAAGCCTCCCATTATAAACAGGGTCCCCCAAACACCCACTGCAAACCATTAATCGTAATCCACCCTGACACTTTATCTAGCAGCATAAACACAACTCATACCACTGCCATATTAAACAGATGCAGATGAACCCTAATCCCCAACACTCCTGCTAAACTTCCTACTCCAGATTAAATTGAAACTCCAAATATTCAACATCCTCCCAATCAGCCTTCCTTCAATCCATCAAGGCACAAACCACACCTCCAACTTATGTCCCTCCACACTCAACTCCTGTAATATTTACAATCTAATGCAAATCCCGATGAGTAACCCCTATCTATGTGCCAAAAGCCCTTCCCACCAAAACGTTCCAAAGGTGCACCCTAAGGAAAAGCAATGCACTGGCTTACTAACCTTCACCCGAACCAACCTAAGTAAACTGACTGACAAGTAACTTCAGTAGCCCAAATAGACTGAAAATTCTTAATCTGATTTTTCATCTGCATTCTCCTCAAAACTTATATTTTCATGCGTTACCTTTTGCATACAGTAAAAAATTAAAACCTGGCCTACCTCTACCAAGAATCCCAAACAGTATCTCGTCAAGCCTTCCCACTTCCACATAGTCAACCAACCACCCTGTTCCCCCACATATCCCCCAAACTACCCACATACCCACCATGTTCCCCCAAAACCCCACCTAATCTTAAAAGTCATACATATACTGAACCACTTCCAATCGGTCCAAAGTGCAACTCAAATGGTACACATGAAACATACTGTAAAGACCATAAGCTATGTGGCATTAATAACACCTGTTTGAGAAACAAATTTGTCTCCCAGAAAATACCACACCTTTGGAACAATCCCCCCACTTCATGTCAAACCTCACTGGTCCTCTTTAAATTCTATTTGAAGAACTAGCTGATTAACGGATAATTCACCCCAGAGGTTCCATCCACGTCCTTCTTGGATTAGGGCATAAGGTGCTGCACGCGAAATAAATCTTTGCTATCTTGTCAGGACCTTAAAGCCATTAGCCTAGTAACTTCCTAAGCTCCTGTGATTGTTGCGACTCCCCCCCCCCCCACAGCAACCCCCAGACACCCCATAAACCATCCCTAGCCCTGTTTTACCTTACCAATGAACATCAAATAAGTACAATTACCTGTGACTTCGGTGTATACCACTCCAGCAACTGAAACATGCCACAGCAAAACCTTCCAAATCCACTTCTGTCAGGCCAGACAATTGCTCACTCCACACTCCCCCAGTCATGACCTCATTGTGCACCACTCTGGTGACTGAATCATTTTAGCACTCCAACATCTGAAACACCCATGACAGCAACAGCCAGCACCTGTCGAAACCACCATCTGCAACCACATCACACCACTCCAGCGCTGGATTGATCCCCTGCAACTAAATCCCTTGACTTGACTCCCTGGTTTTGTGTGTGACATTTGCAAAAAACAAAATACCACAATAAGTACTGTAGTAATTAAAGAAATAGATAAAATTGCTTCCTTCCACTACTATGTATTAATTTCCAACCTCCTAATGATACTTTAACCGTCCTAGTTAATGTTGCTAAGAAGCCATTATTTCACCTCATGCCCCACGTTATGATGGCTGACATTATCCATTTCAGAGAATTAGCAATAATCATGCCTCAGATAAACCTCATTAGCTATGATACTGCCACTGCGCAAAGCTAGAAGGTTGCGAGTTGTGCAAAACCACCAAGCAGATCACCAAGGCTCTTCCCCTTCACTCGCCACGGCTACAATACCTCTTGGCGCCATACCTCTGAACCTCCTGAAGCAGGAAATCTAAGCAAGTCCCACAAACAATCCAGGTCAAGGACCCAAAATAGGGATGACCTTCAAGCCTAACTCTCACTAACTTATCCAGCCGAAAACAGGTTGTATACCAACGTGAACCCCCAAAGGGTATGAAGTCTGAAACCCAAGCATTGGCTCCTACTTACTTGACTCTCCAGTGATTTGCCTTAATCTGACAGAAAAAAATTAAAATTTATGAAAAATGGGCCAAACTATGGCAATGTGACAAAGCCCAAAGTGGGGACTATATTGTTCTCAAGCACTTAGTTGATGGAACTTGTGTTACACCAACAAAAGTGACCCACCAATAATTTACCCAAGTTTATGAAAAGCAGAATTCAACACACTGCAGAAATTCCATACCACCAACAGGCATACCTAGTATGACTCCTCTAACAATATCCTTGCCCTTCTCTGCACCCTTATTCAATAATGCCGAACAAAGCCAATAACCATGGTGAACATGAACGACATTCAGCACCCATATAAAAACATCATGTAAAACACAGGAAAACAGACATAACACATCTTAAACCAGTTCCCAGTTGCAAATAGTATGCAGCAGGTATATTCTTTTATGTAATTCTCGTCAATCGAACATTATACAATTGGAGGTTTAAAGGAAGCAAGAATGGAACACTCCTTTCCTAATAGAGCCAATTTTAACGGTTGCTTCAAGTCACAAACGATGCAAAGCAACAGGTACTGCATCAACATTCATTTCCAGAAAATATAAAGCACAAATGTAATAAGGGACCAGAGCTAAAATCAGAGTCAAATTCAGGGACAGATGAACAGTATGAGATGCGGCTTCGTTGTTGGTTTATCAATTTCGCTCTATGTGTAGTCCTCGCTATTCCACCCCCACCAATGGTTGCAAAGTTTCTCTGAATTCAGATGCATGTTCACAAAGCATCCCTGTAAAAACAGTAACCTGCCTGCTGTCTATCATATTCAAAAATAAGTTCACCTGCTCTCTTGCTGTATCAAGAATAAATGTCCACTTAAGAAACTGCACATACCAACACCCAAGAATTACATTGCCATCAGGTGGTTCGTACTAGACTGACTGTCTTTGTGAGACATTCTATGCCTAGCCAGATTTCTCATGTGAGAGGAAAACCCTACACATTGTGTTCGTTAAGGCAAACACTTTAAAGTTATGCCAAACCCCCAATAAACACTTAATGACAAAAATCTATACACGGCTATAAGTAATGAGGAAACAAAGGCCCACAAATAGTGACACCATTTACTTATTGCCCCTTAGTAAATTGAGAGAGTTACAGGTACTGCACAAGCATTTTTTTTCTTACTGCTCCAGTATCTGCCATTGTTTTCTGACCTCTGCCCTCAACTAGTTAAAACTGCAATTCAACATGATAGAGTATGATGAAAACACCTGGACATTCTTCTGCATCTAAGCTGCAGCTTTTTTTTTTACTAATACTCAATATTTTAACTAATGACTCTAATGTGTATATTTTAAACGATGAAGGGCAATCAACAGTTAGTGATCATGGACACGAGCAACCACAACTTGCGGGGGAAGGAAAAAACAATCTATACCCTGAATGGTAGCAACAGTCCTTCCACCACAGTTGCGCATGCACCCAACTGATAAAGTTAACCTCCCTCTTCCTCCTGCTCTACACAACCGTGAAAGAAAGCTCGAACAGCAATACCACCAATGGAACAAACAGGAACATTCACCCACATAGACCCTTGCCATCCTTAACCCAAAGGCATCTCAGCCACTGGGCATATTTCAACATGCAGAACATTTTGGCTAAGTACAGGGAATGGCTCACCAATTCACAAGGCCCCACTCTCCAACCAACTTGCATCACCACATCCCGAAACAAACCCTGGCCCAAAACACCAAGGATCACAAACTGTAAAATAGCTCTAAACCTCCTGGGACCCAAAATAGGGAGGAATTAAAGTGTTCTGCCAAACACAAAGCCAGAATGGAAGTTCTTGCATTACCATGCATTTCCAAAGTACGAGAAGTCTGAAACTCAAATGCCTGTCATCATACAGGGAACCCAGTCCTCTCCAACCTGCCACAAACTCCAAGGAACCACCACATTTCCTGAGTAACAAGGAAAGAAAAAAAATCTGGCCAGTTGAGAACCATGCCCTAAAGTACTAATATAAGCCAGCCATACCTTCTAGAACCACCCAAAGGCATCATGAGCGTAATACTTAAAGCAGTATGCTCACGCCAAAATGTGCTTCCCTACCCAGTTGCACTTGCATAAACCCGCTTAAGCCCCTCCCATCCTTACATCACTTCCTCCCAATCTTCATCCATTCCCATTTAACCCTTTCATCCTCCCTATCCTTTTAGTTCCCCCTAATATAGTTATCTACCCCCCCCCCTCAGATGTCGTCCTTTGACAATTTGGTTTGTTGCCAAACCTCAATATTAAAATGCTGCATTTAAGCATTTAATCAGCTGTACAAATCTACATTTACGTTACTGTCTTATTCTGGGAACAAGCTAAAACCACTGGGACAAGTCTGGTTATGCTTTATGTACACAACTTAAGGACTATATATTAGTGTTCTACGTAAACGCTTTGCAAATTCTTCTGAAATCAAATATGGTAGAAAAAATGAATGCAGTCAGTCTGGAAAAAATATGAACTTGTCTGCTGATCTGAATGAAACATATAGTGTAGTCAGACTGTGCAATCCAATCAAGCTGAAGATATGCAGAAAACTGTTCAATGAGACTTTACCAGAGTGACTTTGGAACATTCTAGCATGCTTGAGTGTATGAGCGGTGGTGAAACTAATAAAATACAAAGGCACTTGACTGCTGTATGAAGACTGCAGATATCAAGGAAAGGCTAGCATTCAGAATCCTGCTTGCAAATCTCTCATTATAACAAGCAGTTGTTGTAAAAATGTGTCTGCAAGTAGCACATAACACAAAACAGAACAGATGATGTGAAAACAAATGATATTCTGAAAAAGTTAAACAGCTTAGGATATCATGGTTATAATTATCTTAGAAAAGACAACATGAAATGCTCTGCAAAAAACAAAACCGGTTACATGGTCCTCAGTTTACAAAAAAATTGTTTAAAGGTTTCATAAAACAGGATGTCATGAATACTAAATCTTATACCCCTAAGTTGGCTAACGGGTTTATTTATATTTTCTAAAAGAAAGTCAAGCTGTGAACCATGATCATAAGCTCTTGTTGCATTAAAGAATGAAAAATATGGTATATGCCAACACCGATGCAAATCATGCAATAGTGCTTCTGAACAGGAATGTCAGGTCAAGACTAGACCTGCTAAAACATAAATTTCATAGGAGGAGTGCAAAGCCTAACTATTTAGTGACTCTTGACCCATCCTTGAGTTATGTCCCTCCATATGAATAACCCTAAAGGTAAAATTAATGCTAACAATTACAGCTGCTCAGAAATGCTGCATTACCTTACCTCTGAAGGCAGAAACACTACAGCAAAAACATAATGCAACCACACTTGCCCTTCAAAAGTTCATGTCACGCAAGATTCCTGGACACATTTATATCTATACCATGCATACATCCCCAAGTTCCTTAATGCACTTAAAGAGCAACTGTATTTTTGGCTGATTGAATTTTACATTTAGTACTTTATATAGGATAATTATATGGATTGTAATACATTTTAAGGATGCATGCATCCAGAATTTTGAAAATATTTAACTCAATTATTTCATGTGTACAACATCATAGGTCTAGCAGCCAGAACCCATGGAGGTCATCTGAAAAGCAAAGCTAGCAACATATCAAAATGACAATTAAGTCTCTAAAAGAGCACTGGCATGAAGAAAACCTTGCTATGCATCCTGTAAGTAAGGTTTGTTTGCTTTATGAACGTGACACATTTCTAAACATTTTCTGGTGTCTTTGCACTGCAGAGCTCAGGCTTGCAATTGCTCACATTGCCAAGACAACTGAAAGTGACTATTTTTTCCAATATTTATTAGTTTGTTGATTGGTTTAGATTCACTAAACATACTAAACGAATATAAGTCAATTATGCGACTTGTTGAAGGTCACACATGAGGGAACAAAGTGCTTATGGGATTTACAAACATTTCAGCCCAGTACTACCCAGCACCCACAGTGTAGTGCTGCCACCACGAAAACCAGATTAAAATGGATTTGATATAAAGCAGACTAAGACATGCAGGTTAATAAAACCAAAATGAACTTAACAGTTATAAGAAAACTGTATGCAAATTTAGTTCCTGCATATGCAGGCTTCCATAATAGCACCTATAAAAAAAAATCTAAGGTGAATCCAGGCCCCTTATAAGTATGGAAGCTCCAAAGTTATAGTTCCGCACAAAATGGGTTGTACAGCTGTTGATGAAAAGTGGTGACATTCTAAGTCAACGACTATGGGAAGGCATCAACAATTAGATTAGGAGAGACGATTGCAGCATTACTATTCACTTGTCCTTTTGAGGATACATTGCTGCTTACTTAGTTTGTGTTACAGTTCTTGTTAATTGTGGTCATGTGTTAAATACTGTAGGATCTCAGCCTAAAACTACAGAGAATTCAAAAAACATCACCTCGCATTATTCATAGGAGTGTGCATATTAGTCCATGTTTTTTTTTTTCTTATTTCAATAATCAAAGAGAAACCTTCTGAGCCCCAAGGCAATTCCATATAAGTGACCCTGAGTAATAAGCTCCAGGGGTCAGAAATAATGAAACAATGTTGTAAGGATTATATGTCAGTACATGTCAGAAGCATCAATACTATGGATTGTAAAGAATTATGCATCAATACATGCGAGTACATCAGTACAATGCAGTCTTATAACTTACAAATTAGAAATAAATTACTGGCAGTCATCTCAGTCAATACATCCATGTGACAGATATCAGGGGTAATAATTTAGACAAAGGCATTCACTGATTGGGGGTATGCTGTAGAGACAAGCAGAGTGTTCTACAAAAATGTAAATTCATGTTAAACTTCTGGTCACATTCTCAGTGAGTATAACACGTGATACAGTGTAACATACCTGCAATCATCCTAACTTAGTTGGTTAGAATGTGCATTACTGATAAAAATGAGCAACACTGGAAACCTCAAAAGCAAAGTTGGCAAATACATTTTGGAGACCCCCCCCCCATACCTCCATACCACCCCTTCTTATTTTAATCAAAAATCAACTCTGAGGATGCACAAATCAGTAAACGAGGGTAAAACTGGTCGAGTTGATTTTACTGTCACTATTTTCTGTGACATCTGATCTCCACTTATCTATCCTAAATGTTCCAAGTGTTCTAACTAAAAAAACAATGTCAAACAAAATACTTACACTTCATTTGTGATGTTCCTGAACCATTTTTTTATTTAGTTCAGTTAGTTTACAACTGTTGGTGTCTTTGGAAGCCTTTGTTGTTTCTCCTAAATCTTCCTTGGAGAACAACCCAGTATTTGTAAAATTCACAGAATCAGTTAATATGAAGTCTTATCGCAACGCATAATAACCGACATGGTTAATTACTCGCATCACTACACAAAACAGGGTTTAATGGTCAAGTCATGTTATAACGTTCTTGGATGTCTAGAGGCCCAGAGAGAATTCTGATAGCCATGCAGTGGAAGATAATTTTTTTGTGCTAGACATCACTTTTTGAGACTTGCTTTAAAGGAGATCCTTTATTAAAAAAATCAGAAGACTGGAACAGATGTCTGTTCCTGCTCCATTGTTAACTAACTAACTAACTGCACTTTTTTTTTCTGCACAACTCTAATACAATGCAAACTAACTTTACTATTATCAGACATTTCTTGTGCAAGGCCCACCCTATTATATATCTATATACATGTTGGAAGGTAAGTGGTAACCCATATTTTTATTTAAGAACTTCTCATCTGGAAGGGGTAGCATTTCTGCATTTTTTTGAGACTTCTACCAGATAAATTCTTTGCAAAACCTTCCTTTCCAATTTTAGTTTCTATATTACAAGGTATTACATGATTTGCTCCTGGCAGAAATAATGAGAAAGCAGTTTATGAAAGTAATTTTGTTGCCAGTTTACTGGCTAAATATCACTTATTGCTGGGGATCATATTTCTAGATTCTCATAAGACAGACAGCATCCTACATCCATTATTGGCTTTCAAGGCTTTAACCAGTAGACATGGCAAATTAAGAGTCTGATTTAAATTTTTGGGACAATATAGTTCACAGTCAAGACTAAGCCTTGCCTAAGAATGTCCTTTGAATTTCTTTAGATGTATATTCTGCTTGCCAGCAACACTAACCCTTATTTATAGTACCACCATTAAATACAATCATTTTACAGTTGTATTACTGGCTTTTTGTGGTTTTCATAATGCTGTCATTGGAAGATTTGCTTGTGCTTTACAGTTCAAAATAACATTAAGTTGTCTGATTCCTTCTGCCAGCATCTAGCTATATTTGTAGCCTTAGTATGGCAAGGAACCATTTCTCTGCAAAAATATGCAAGTATTCCTTTACAACAGCCAACTTGGTTAAAGATGGCCACCCTCAGAGTTGAAAAAACAAACAAAAAAGGCAAACACTGGTTTTTCAAGTATAAAAAGGTTGCGCTTTTCTCAAGTTTTATTCCACTTACCTTCTTCAGACAAAGTTGAAGTAAGACAAAATTAGTTTAAATACCACACCTAAAAGGTCACATGGCATACTCATCCATTAGTTATTAAAAACATGCACATAGATTAAGCATTACATAAAATGCCACTTATATCTTTAAAAACGTATTAACACTTAAAACATACATCCTAAATATACATTCACTAGACTACCAAAGTAGAAATTCATAAATCATTTATACGTTGAAGCATGGAAATTATCAATGGAAACAAAGCACCACAAGATAAGAAATAAGAGGGAGATAAGAAGAGGGGGTGGAGAATGGTGTAAGTGCAAAGTAACAAGTAGTCATCTTTGTAAACTTTTCATTTTTAACACACTGGCTATAGAGCACACACCATTCAAACCTGGTTTTATGTATGCCCTAGTTCTTATTTGCCAATATAATTCCCGCACATCCAATTCTACACTTAAGGGACCCCCCCCCCTCCCAATGTCATATTCAATTTCATCAATAGCTCTAAACAAAAAGGAATGCCCTGGGTTATCCCTCACATGCTTAGCCAGGGCATTTTCGATCTTCCCCTTTCAGATGTTGTAAAGGTGTTCATATATCCTCTCTCTCAATTTACGCTCTGTTTTACCTATATAACAACCACTGCAAGATTGGCACTGGGCTACATAAACTACCCTAGTAGAGTTGCAATTCAGTCTTGCCCTGTTGGAATAGTCAACACCCATTATTTTATACTTATTGCCAGGGCACATATATTTGCAATATGCATAAGCTTTACACTTGCACATTCTGGGCATCCTAGCTGAAATAACTGGCTTAATTTCAAGTAGGCCCTTGAAGTTTTTAGCTCTCCTAAAAACTATCTGTGGGCCAGATCCTAACTTTTCCAACCTCTCATCTATGTTTATTATTTCCCAGTTCTTCCTTAGCACGTTTGATAAGCCAGGAATTATTAAATGAGTGAGGGTAATTACCTACTCCGTTACTCTTTTCTTCAACATTTTGTCCTTGTCCCCTATTCTGGTTATTACCCCCATCCATAAAAACAAGAATTGGTTTGAAATGCCCTGTGGCCCTCTTATTGATAATCTCATAGGCCAATTCGCAGAGCAAGCCTCTAGGGTACCCCCTCTTTTGAAACATCTGCACTAATAAAATCATACACAGCTAAAAAATCAGTTTCAAAAGTGCACATGTGTGCAGCTTTGACCATTTGGCCCTTTATCACCCCTCTTTTTTGGTGTTTCAGATGTGCACTAGTATAGTGCAATAGTGAGTTGGAGTATGTATCCTTACGATGGATTTTTGCTTACAAAACAAGCTTACAGTTGCAATAGTGTTTACAGTTAGATACAAAAATTTACAGTTGAAAATACAGATATAAATTATTTACAGTTGCATATAAAAATTGAAAAATACAGATTAGTGAAATTCATAAGATATATGATGAGTTGAATGTTCTATTTAGGAGGGAAAAAGTGTAAAGGAGTTCAGATTGGTAAGGAGAAGAAAAAAATTAAAGATGAAAGGCAAGGAGGGGGTAGAGGGTAAGCACTAAGTAGTTGGTAAGAAACAAGAAGTACAGGTTAGAAAGTAAGTTCTAGTTAGCTTACAAGCAGGGAGGTCAAGTTGGGTCTTTACAGGGGCAGGACCATGAACTTTGCAGGTAGTCCTTTAGGTCTATTTTGAAATTGGGTGAGTTTTGGAGAGATCTAATGGGGAGAGAGTGCTTGTTCCAAGCTGTGGAGACTGCATGACTATAAAGACTTATACCTATGGTTTTATTAGGCTTGGAGATTTGAAGTAGGTGTTGGTCAGAGCTACAAAGTTTGCGGTTAGGGACATAGAGGGATACGAGAGTAATTAATGAGGGACAAGTTTGGGATATAGCAGGATAGATTGTGTCATACGAAGCTGGGGTAGAAGGAGTTGGTTATGGAACTCTGGCCAATTTAGTTTTTGTAGTGAGAGGCACTGGTGTGAGCGGTAGGGGAGATTTGTGGCAAATCTGGTGATTTTATTATAGGTTAGTTCAAATTTATGTAACAGATTTGTTTTGAGGTTGGTAAAAATAAGGGCAGCATAAAGTAATGTTGCAAGGAGGTAAGCTTGGGCAAGGGAGGTTTTAAATTTCTGTGTAAGGAATTTTTTATTTCTGTATAATAGTCCAAGTTTCTGATGGATCTTTTTGATGCAGTTGTCGATGTGGATGTTGAATTTTAGTTCATCTTTGATTTATACACCAAGAAGTTTGGTGTGAGACTCTGCCAAAGTAACTGTATTGTTTATGGAAGAGATAGAAAATGAAGTTTTGTGATGTTGGAGAGATTTGAAAAGGAAAAGTAGTAGCTTATTTTTATTAGGGTTAAGTAGGAGTTGGTTAGTGGGGAGCCATCTTTCGACATAGAAGTAAGTCTTGTGTGAGGGTATGTAGGCGAGTTAGGCTGTCAGAGGTAGAGAGGATTGTCGAGTCATCTGCATATTGAATAAGTTTAGAATGAGGACAGGATTGGAAGAGATCATTAGTAAAAATGTTGAATATTACGGGGCCCAGGATAGAGCCTTGAGGGACTCCAGTTAGAATAGGAAGGAAAGGTGAGGTAGCTGATAACCATTTGACGGATTAAGTTCTATTAGATAGGTAAGAGGAGAACCAGTTAAGGGTAGAGTAAGACAGGTTGAGGAAAGAAAGCTTGGAGAGCAAGAGGTTATGTGAAACAGTGTCAAAAGCCTTAGAGAGGTCTAGGAAATGGGATGATACTAGTTTGTTGTTGATTGAGGTAGAGATGTAGTTAGTGAAGTACAGTAGGGTGGTAGATGTGCTATGGTGTGGGTGAAAGCCATGTTGAGTAGGGGGTCAGGAGATTTTCATCAGTTATATGTTCCAGGAGTTGTTTGTGGATACACTTTTCTAAGATTTTAGAGAGAGGTGATAGCATAGTGATAGGTCTGAAATTTGAGGGCTCGGTGGAGTTGCCTCCTTTGTGCAAAGGAATAATGTATGCTTTTTTCCATATTTGTGGGACTATGCTTTCCTGGATAGATTGGTTAATAAGTATAGAGACTGGATAGGATATAGAGGGGGCTGCTATTTTGAGGTATGGGGGGCAGGTTATCTGCTGAAGGGGAGCAGGGTTTACGTTTTGAGAGTAGGGATTTAATAAAAGTTGTGGGGATAGGTTTGATGGTAAAGATGGAGTGGTTGGAGGGCCATAATTTTATTTTTAATTGTATCTACTGATATAGACTCTCTTTAATCTGCAACATTTTGTAACAACTTGGAGCTTTTATGCTTTATTTTATGTGCTAACCAAGAAATCCCATGTTCCTTTACAGTGGAAATACAGGAGCACTGTTTGGTATACTGACATACTCAGAGTCACACAGTAGATAAATGGAGGTCTAAAAAAAAAATTCAAACTGTACCTTTGACTATAGGAAGCAAGCTCAGAGCCTTAATATTCTATATTAACTGCCAAACAAATTTTGATTTAAATATTCTTAGTCTAAGAAAGGAAACCAATTCCAATCTAAAGGAAATAAATAAGAATCACATTATGACTTCAAGACATTGGTTACAAGTTTAACAGCCCTGAGAAAACATTCAAATATCTCCATGGTAATAATGGTTAGGGTAACTGGAGACTGTCCCACCTTCATATACTGTAGCGAGTTCAAAGTACAAGTGTTGGAGTAGGATAAACTTTCACATCTACAAGCACACACTGGGCTTGAAATATGTACCGATTTTCTTAATTCTAGGACTGGGACTATTCAGGGCAATGTTTGACAGTTCCAGAAATCCATCAGGTTTGGTTCTATGTACCTGTGCCTTCCACCGTGATAGATGCAACTAAAACAGCACTAACATCCAATTGCAAAATTATTCTAATCTCTGAATATGCAGTCTAAAAGGAAATACCCCATATAAAATTTCATAGTAGCGATCAAGCTTAGGACCTAAGTTCACTAAAAAGCCAATTCAAACACACAACTCTTTAGACAGAAATCACATATTCCTAAGACAACTTCAATAAAGCTGTATGTGGATTTTAATTAAAAAACATGTTCTCAGCATCAGCTTCCTACATAAGCAAACAAAAAAGATTGAATGAATGCTACCTTAATTTCTGTTCTTTACCATTCCCTACTGCATTTAACCATCACTTTGACAAAATTATTCACAGACCACAAATGTCACTAATTACAGCCTAACTCTGTCACCTCAACTCCTAATTTAGGATGCCACAATATCTTCCCTAACAATAACAATAAGCTACTTGTATACCACCAGACTAAATATATTTCTGCTCCTCTTATCTATTACGTTTTTTTTTAATACTTTACAAAAGTCCCATACAAAACCACCAAAAAGATTTACAGTTCTTAGATCACTACTGTCCACTGCTGTAGTCACCTGTCCCTGCCTCTGCAAGGACTTCTGAGTGATAGGCATTCACGTCTGTTCTGGAATTATCTGCCTGAATTCATCACAATACATTCTCCCTTTCCCATAATTCAAAAATATCCCTAAAATGTATCCATCTGTGCCTACTGCTGCACTCAGCCTAACCTGTACTATACAGCATAATGCAGTGCTCCAGGTTCAAATGCACTCAAGTACAATTCGATACTAGACTCATAATGCTGTACTCCAAATTCAAATGCACTCACATGCAATTCGATACCAGACTCAGCAACCTCATCTGCACTTTTCATATTTTTGTCTTTCTTTTCTATAGAAGACATTTATGTCAGGATCTGGCATTTTGTTACACAGAAAGCACTGCTATACTCTAATTCTTACCTGTAACAACTAAATATTTATTACTGATTGCATCATTGCCTTCTCAGCTCTATTTCCGTTAATGGTTATAGCTGAAAAGTCAGCTACCAAAAATGGATGGATAGGTAGATAACATATATAAATGAGCAAACATGCATAAGTAAAATATTGAAACCCTTTATACTCTATCCTACCCTACGTATATTTTCATCTTCCACATTAACTGCCTCCTTGTGATATGTCTAGAGTTTTTCCAATACCTTAATAAGAACTGGTTCAGAAACATTTACACTCTCACACACTCTCACACTCACAACAGTGCACTATGTGACCTTGTGATATCTAAGCAGTTCTTTGCAAAGTGCTCATTTCACTTGGATGAGAAACATGCTTTGGTTCAGAATAATTGGGAGCATAAATAGATTTCACGAGTGGCCCTTCGCACTCACAGCAGTGCACTATGTGACCTTGTGATATCTAAGCAGTTCTTTGCAAAGTGCTCATTTCACTTGGATGAGAAACATGCTTTGGTTCAGTACAATTGGGAGCATAAATAGATTTCATCAGTGGCCCTTCGGATAGTTTCTGCTGATTGCTCACTCAACAAAAGACAATAATTATATATTAAAATGCAGTCTTTGCCCCAATAATGAATACCAGTGCACTATTTTAAATCCAAGTTACCACCTATAGCATCAAGAGCTTCATTCCTTTTAAGTACCTTAGCCTATAACGATATAAATTAAAACTGCTGACAATCTCCAAGAAATAAATTATGATTTTGAAAAAGCAATTACACTGTAAGGAAACAAAGCAATTCCCTATTTTGAGGTCATCCTTCATAGCAGAAAACAATGTAACAATTATCTTTGCAAAATGAAATATTCCTATAAACTAAGAAATGCTGAAATCCTAACACCTTAACAACTGGCTTTGCTCCTGTACTAAGCCAGGCTGAAAAAAATGTCAAATTACCATAAACACTTCCAGACTAGACCTCTCTCCCCTACTCTGTTTTCTACCCTACTTTACCCCTCCCTCACCCTTTCCTTATTGTAATTAATGTCAAGTATTCTTACTAGTTTATATCTATTATGTGATCTCTACGGCAATGACACTGTCCATGTGTCATAAATCAGAAACATGACTGACTCGGAGGTCAGGTATGTTTTGCAGCGTTAACTTGGATTTAAAATAGTCCCACCACAACCATAATCTGCTCTGCATCCAATATCCAACTTCTCCAACAAATGACTCAGGATTCCTTCACAGAGATAGAAAACTGGTTAAATAACTCAATTGATTTGAAACCCCAAAAAAACCCAACTCATGCCGTTCCACCCTTCTAAGACTAACAACCCCACTACCTTCTCTATATTCTCAGCCAACTAGATCCTCATTACCCCAGTCCCAGAGGCTAAATTACTAGGGATTTACAATTGACCAATAATTAAGATACAGCAAACATACATCCCTATCGCCAAAGTACACATAAAAACTTGGGACCCTTTATCGCTGCAAAACATACCTGGCCTCAGAGTCTAGAACAGCTGTAGTCAGAACCCATCTCCTTATCAACAGTACTCTACACTTCCCCAGTACCAACAAACCAAATTAAATCTGACCTTAACAGACTTTCCACCTGTTACAACAAAATTGCCACATTTGCCACCAATGACAAATCACGTTCCCACCACTGCCAATCCTTACATGCATTACACTGGCTCAAATTTGCTTACTTACTATGATACCACCAACTCAACCTGGCACACCAAATACTATACTATCCAAACAAAGCCACTGCCCTGTCTGGCCTTCTTAACTTCTATAATGCAACAAGACAATTATGTTGCAACAACAAGGCACTGATTAAAAATATTCCATACAAAACCAGCTCTGGGGAGTCTCTCTTCCCTTATGAAGTTCCTAAAACCTGGAATACGCTTTCCCCTGATATTAGATTACAAAATTGTACTTCCACCTTCAAAAAACTCCTTAAATCATACCTCCACACCAACCAGCTATGCAGCTGCAATGGGCCACCTTGAAACCTCACTAATTTGCAGGCATACTATTTTTTCATGCCACTGGTGAATACTAACAATGTGTACAACCAATGCTCATTGTAAATATTGTTCATATGTTTTCTATGAAAATACTACACACACAAATTGTTAAGTATGCTTTTTCCCATATTCATTTATTGTAACCAAGTTTTAAGCTAATACTTGTAACTGTCTCTCTGTGTTCGAAATATCATGCAACATGTTGTCCATTGTTTAACTGTTACCATTGATTAATGTTCTTTATGTTCTATGTGGAGCTTTTCTACACAGGCCGCTGCTGAAAATGGACACTTGTTGTCCAGTTGGATTATCCCAGTAAACAAATGTTAAATAAAAAATAAATAAATGCCTGTCAGCTTCTAACCATTTAGCTCTATAGATATTTTGCTCTGGTCCCCCTCCACTTTACTGACAATATTTTCCTTCTTTCCCAGGTTGTGTACTACTAAAGTTATCAATTAATCTGTTATAGGTATTATGTTCCTTTATACTACCTTTTTACTCTGATCCATTTCTGTCTCAAGTATGTATTTATTAATCATCTCTAATATGTCTAAGAAAACAGGAGGCGCACACAGTGGGCAAATGCACGTTAAGGTAAACTAAAGAAAAAAGTTTTGCAACCACAAATAACAAAAACATATTTAATAAAACACAGAACAAAAGGTCAAGTGCTTTTGTCTCTTCCAACATGGGACTTCATCAGAACCATTTGAAACAAACAAAAGAATGTTTTATACAAAGCAATTAAACCCATGTGACACCACTCAATTAAAGCATGTTCCTTAAAGCTATAAAGCATCTTAGAAGAACAGCTAATGTAAACATCAGTTAATACTGCTAAAAAACTAAGCCTATTCAAGCAGAATTTGCAAATAAAATAGGCTAACACAGAAAGAAATAAAAAAAATGTCATATTTTATAATTCTGCAACTTTGATTTTTAAAAAGTGCAGCTGAAACATTTTCATTAATACCAGAAAGTATTGTGTCTTTCAATCTTAGCTGCCAGATGAGTTCCCTTCTCTCAATTTAATTCTCCCAGTAACCACCCCTTGTGTCATTTTTAATTTTAATAATGTCCACTATACCAAACACAAACTTAGTGCATAGGTTACATATCAGTGTATGCTTATACAATTAGTTAATATTTTTGAATGGCATAAAAATGCTTGTGTATTCTTTTACATAACTGCCTTTCGGTCATGTCAGTGTAGAAAAAAACTGCATACCACCCATACAGCTATGTCTACTCATACACTGCTGTTGCAGTTTCCTACCTTCAAAATTATACACTGCAGTGGAATACCTATCATGATCGAAATATCTTGCAGGATAAACCTACAATATTTACAAGCCCCACAATGCATAGTCCATTTACAGTTGGTACTGTAAATTATTTTGGGATGTTCAACCAAATATTTTAGGTTGTGACCAGTTTTATAAAGAAACGTGGGTTTCTGTCCCAAAATATGAATGAAGTCCAAACTACCTCTGAACATTACCCAGTTTTTCAACACAATCTCTTCAACATGTTTCCCTGATTCCCCAATGTGAACCATCATAGGTAGGTAACTAGGCTATCAGCCCTAGGGCCTATACAAGCCTATCCAAAAAGGTACCCTGGCTTTCAACACCCAAGAAAATTATTTTCCTGTGCCCCTGTTGAGCAGAGCCACAGAGGTGATCCCCACGGTGAATTTCCTATTTCCCATCCATTCATCAAGATTTTTCTTGAAGAGTGCTAATGAGGAGCTTTGTTTGATATAGATCGGTAGTTTGTTCCAGAGTATGGAAAGTCTCTGGGACAGGAATCTACCCCTCCAGCATGTTCTGTTTATTGTGATGACAAGATTTAGTTCCCTAGAGCGTGCAGCTCGGAGAGATTGGGATTTCTTTAAGTAGAGCATGTCCAACAGCTCTGGGTTTGACATAGCTTTGTATGTTAGGCAGAGATTGCCTCTGAGTAGGTGATATGCGATGCAGTACAACTGGAGTTTTTTTGAGACTGTCCACATAGGGCATCTGTCTGAGGCCGGTAATCCTCTTTGTGAGGTATTTCTGCAACCTTTCCAGTTGTTGTAGATGTCTTGTGAGGTACATACCAAAGGGGGCACTGTACTCTATAATGGGTCTATTGAGTAACGAGTAGAGGGGAACAATGACCTCTTTTTTCCTAGATGAAAAACCTTTTGCGATGAGGTGTGCCACGTAGAAGGATTTCCTGACTACTGTGGCGATGTGATTATCAAAGGAGAGACTACTGTATACCTGTGTCCCAAGGTCTTTTATCACACTTTTGGTGTTAAGTAGACTACCACCTATGTGATAGCTCATGGGTACAGAGTTTTTACCAAAGGGGATGACAATGCACTTTTTGGCATTGAGCTTGAAACCATGACTTTGACACCAGGCATCTGTCTCAGTGAAGCCCTTTTGTAGGATGTCCACATCGTTAGGAGTTTCAGTTATTGCTCCTAGTTTGCAGCCATCTGCGAATTTCATTAGCCAAAGACCTTCTCTGTTAGCCTATACTTCAGAAAAGTAGATAGCAAACAGGAGAGGACCCAGGACTGAACCCTGTGGTACTTCACTTGTCACTGGTCTGAAGTCGGATTTGGAGTCTGCTACTTTCACAGTGTGGGTTCTGTCAGTGAGCCAGCTGGCAACCCATCTTGTGACATAGGGATTTATACCTAGTTTAGTGAGTTTATAATTCCAGAGTGGGGGATGGTGTCAAAAGCCTTGGCGAGATCTAGATAGGCTGTGTGAACCACCTTACCCTCATCTATGGCTTTGGTGACTGCTTCAAAGAAGTCTATCTGGTTTAGCAGACATGATCTGCCTTTTACAAACCCGAACTGGGTGGGGTCCAGAGTTTGGAGCCTACCAATGTCTTTGTTAATAAGTTCCATGATGATACATTCCATGGCCTTGCAGACCAGGCTTGTTAGGCTAATGGGGCGGTAGTTCCTGGGGTTCATAGGTTGGTACTAGGCTATTGGCTCTAGGGCCTATACAAGCCTAGCCATAACAATTCCCTGGCTATTTCTACCCACACTATTTACTTCCCTGGACCCCTGTCTAGGAGGGCGACTGACGTGATCCCTGGGGTGAATTTCCTTTCTCCCATCCAATCGTCAAGGTTCCTTTTGAAGAGGGCCAATGAGGTGCTCTGCTTGACATGTATGGGCAGTCTATTCCAGAGTCTGGGGACCCTCCAGCATGATTTGTTTATTGTGATGACAAGGTTTAGATCCCTGGAGCATGTCACTCTGAAGGATTGGGATTTCTTTAAGTGTAGCATGTCCAACAGCTCTGTGTTTGACATGGCCTTGTATGTCAAGCAGAGATTGCCTCTGAGTAGATGATATGCGACAGAGTATAGCTGGAGTTTAAGGCAGTCAGTGTAGGGCATCTGCTTTAGGCATGTGAATCTTTTAGTGAGGTATTTCTGAGGCCTTTCCAGTTGTTGCAGAGGTCTTGAGAGGTACATAACAAACAGGGCGTTGTATTCTATAACGGGTCTGAGGGATGAGTACAGTGAGATAATGACCTTTTTTTTGGATGAAAAGCCCTTAGTGATGAGGTGTGCCACATAGAAGGATTTTCTGACTGTTTGTGGATTGGGATAACCGCTGTGCACCATTCAGTGGGCACAAAGCCTGAAGTGAGGCTATGACTGAACATGGTGCTTAGGTGGGGTGCCAGCTCATTCTGTAGTTCATGTAGAACGCAGCCTGGGATGTTGCCAGCTCCCATGGATGCTGTGTTCTTGGCTTTGGAGAGTGTGTTTTTTACCTGTGCAGCCTTGATTACAGGAACTTTGCATTCTTCCAGTATAAAGATGGGCCTTTTAGGGGGTGGGTGGGGGGGGGGTAAAGTTAGCACTGAACTTATCTGCCAGGATGGTGGTAATATCAGTTGGTTCTGTATATTTAGTGCCATTGTGCTGTAACTCAGAGCAGATCTGAGAGTTGCTATTGAGATTCTTGGCATAGCTATAGAACATTTTGTGGTTATCTTTAGAATCAGTGGCAATTTTGTTTTTGTAACTAGCTTTGGAGGATTTTATGAGGGATTTCAGCTTCTTACTGAGGCTGACCAGGGAGTTCCTCCAATCATGGGATTTTACTCTTTTTTGCAACAGTTTCTTTCTTCTGTTGTGGAGTTTGTTTATGGCAGGGGACCACCAGATTGGCTTCCTTTTTTTGGAGGATAGCATTTTGGTTCTGTTAGGGATAGCACGATCCATGCACTTGTGTAAGTGCTTATAAAGTGCATTTGTACAGGATTCAGCAGTTCTACCTCTATTGTCCGTCTGCATGGGTGTCATGAAGTTTGCAACTTCTGTCTGAAGAAGCATGAAGTTGGCTTTGGAGAAATTTTTTAAGGTGGTTTCCCTAATGTGGGGTGGGGGGGCGGATGTGGATGTCTAGGCTGATTAGCTTATGGTCGGATCTGACCAACAAGGAATAGACCTCTGGTGTGGAACACACGTCACCAATATTGATAATGACCAGGTCTAGGATATTGCTGCCCCTGGTGGGGGTGTGGATAAGTTGATCCAAGGCATTGGAATTTATGAATTCCAGAAAACGTTGAGCACAAGAGTTGGTACAGGAGTAGTTTTCCCAATTAATGGTGGGGTAGTTGAAATTGCCCATTATTGGGGTGTTGGGTTGTACCCTAATATTTTCCAGTGTATCAAGAAATGAGGAGTGGGAATCCTGGGGCATGGAGGAGGATCTGTAGCAAGTTGCAATTTGGATTGCGGTCTTGCCCAGAGTTAGTGGCATTTGGATAATCTCAGATGCATTATGCTGAGCAACTAGCCTGGAGGTGTGGCTATCCTTAATGAATATGGACACACTTCCACCTTTAGTGTTTCGGTCCAGGTTAGGTGACCGAAAGGTGTGGTATGAATTATAGCCTGGTAATGCGGGGATGCTCTCTGGAGCCTTGAACCAGGTCTCTGTCACTGCACAGATAGAGTTTGGAAAAAACTTAGTGGCCCTTTGTGTTGTCATTGGTGCAAAACCTACTTCATCTCCTAGAAGTGGTTTATACTTTGTACCCTGCCAATCCAAAACTTCCTTCCCCATTTTAAAAAGAAAATCTTGGGGGTAGCTTCTATCCTGAAACATTTGTACAAGTTTACCAAGTTCTAATTTAAAGGCCAAACATCTGAACTAGTCCTAGCTACACATAAAATTTGGCCCTTAATTTTTATTTTTTTTTTTTAGTAGGTCTTGGATGGCAGCTGTTAAACTCCAAATAACAGTTTGAAAATATTGGTTTTCTAACCCTCGAATTAAAGCACCCATTGATAACATCCTTTAAAACATTAACATCCAGGTATTTAATAAAATCGTAAGAATTTGTATGAGTAAAACTACGGGAAAATACCATTGATAAACATAATGAAGTCTTACTTGTCCCCTATCTTTTCACAGGTGAAAGGAATCAAACCTCATTGCCTGGGTACATGAAGCAACACATCAACAGGTCAAAACTTAATCCATTGTGCTAACTGCCAAACAATTTCAAATTTTCAACAGATACCCAAAGTAGACAAAGGATTTTTCCTCAGATAGATAGCAAATGCTGATGATGTGATAGGAAAGAGAAAGGTAACTAGGAACTTGTTTTTTGGGAGTGTGATGAGTTGGCAGATTTTAAAACTATACTGTACTACAGATTACTAGACTATACTACACATTTTAAAACTATACAACAGACTACCCTGTCAGAAATATCAGGGGATCAAATTGTTTTAACTAAGGAAATGACTCTCAATCTAGGAAAAGGAGCAAATTACATAGCTGTTGGACATGCTACACAAAGAAATCCCAATCCCTCAGGCACGCACTCCAGGGATCTAAACCTTGTCATCACAATAAACAAAACATACTGGAGGGATAGGTTCCTGACCCAGAGACTCCCCAGACTCTGGAATGACTGCCCATACATGTCAAGCAGAGCACCTCTTTGGTCCTCTTCAAAAGGAACCTTGATGATTGGATGGGAGATAGGAAATTTACCCTGGGGATCATGTCAGTTGCCCTGCTAGACAGGGGGTCCAAGGAAGTAAATCGTGTGGGAAGAAATAGTCGGGGAATTGTTATGGCTAGGCTTGTATAGGCCCTAGGGCAAATAGCCTAGTACCAACCTGTGAACGTTGTGGGAAAAATACATGCAGAATAATGTTGAGTAGTAGTGTGATTTAAGAGAAGGCAGAATTGTGCAATATATGTAATTGAGTATACCTGACAATTATTATGAAGAAAAAAATATATATGTAATGTTTAATGCATGAAAAAACAGTATGGTTTGTTTTCTTTTGTGTTTATCTGGGTGTGTCTATTAAGTCATAATTTAATAAAGGTATTAAAAAAATTAAAATCAAAATCTGAATTACAGCATCATTTCAACTGTTGCTCAGTGTTTCTGCTTTTATTCAAAACTCATAACAATAACAGCCCAATTACAGGCTAACAGCCATTACAGACCAAAGCTGGTAATCACAGCAGATCAATAAACAGGTTTTCCAATGAATGGGACTTGTAAGGTGTTTTTGAGCATTCTGAATTTTAATGCGGCTTCAAGGCATTTTAGTACAAACACGAAGTACTCTGAATTCTCTAATGTACTCAACATAGGAAGATACTTAATTCCCATTTAAATGATTCATCTTTTATTACTTAAAAAGTGAAATCATCAATTTTAATTGTTTTAGCACAAAATCAGTGTTAGAATGTAGGACTGTGATATAAACATACTTGTGAAAAGTTAAACAGTATTTTAAGCCACTTAGTGAAAATACTGTCAGTTCTGTGTAAAATCCTATTGATTTGTCAGCATGGGTACCTACCAATTTTTCAACATGACTACCATTAAGTTGATGCATTTGAAATAATGACAAACGTATATATTTCACATGTATATTATTGAAGGGAACTGGATCCACTCCTTAATATTTTTGGAAGTGAGCTGTCCAAAAAACATTCAAAATATCGTGCAAAATGTAATTCCCAAAATGACAACATGGGTTTGTCGCTACATCTATTGTTAACTCATTGTATCCACAAGTTTATATAGTCAATTTCTTTCATCACTTTGTAGTATGCTCAGAGGTTAAAATATTATACGAGTCGATGGGGTGGCTACTTAAAATCTACATGTTATCTGAAAGCTGCACCACAAATTTGGGTTTTAGGCATTCAAAACTTTGAGAAAGAGCTATTTATTAGTTCTTCACAGTTTCATTTTGTGATAAAAGTACTAATCATCAGGAAATGCACCATTGTACACATGATTCATGGTGGGTCAGTGCAACATAGGCTATTAGTTTATACGTGAAATTTCTTCCAAAAGTACTGAGGTTCATAAATACGAACCTGCCATCAGTCCAGTCAGTATCATAGAATAAAATGTCTAACATTTTGAATATAGAGTTATTAAAACAGTTATAAATCACATCCACTGTGATTTGTTTGGGGAACCAACCAAATTATCCCAACAGAATAATTAAATGCAAGAAATTCTTGTGCGGAAGGGGGGGTGGCGGTTTTCCTCTGTACTCCCCTTGCAGTAAAATATACCACAGCTTTCCATTCATGGCGCAGTTAAATGTAAATGAGTGTAATTCAACTTTCAAATCACAGATCAGTAGTTATTTCAATACAGCTGTTGTATTCCACATTTCCAGGTCAGCATAGCTCAACATCTCTCCTCCAACAAATGCAGCATTGCAATACACCTTACAGGCACATTTAGTTTTAGTACAACTGGATCTTATCCCTTTTTGTTATTTTAGTTGACAAGCTTAACCTTTTGGTGCAGAATTTATAAGTCATAATCGTCTTACTCCGGTGAGCGTTCCTGAATGAGTGCATTATCCCACGGATTAAAAACAAGCATTATCATAGGAGTTTTTGTAACATGGTTGTGTCACATTTGATAAATCTGAGCCATAGCAAAAAAAATATTGATGTACAGTCTTTACCCAGAGACGTGTGTGAATGAATGGCCTGACCAATGTATCCAAGTGCAGAAGCAAGCCAGCTGCAGGACATACAGTGACAAAGCCCTACATGTGACCCTGGCATTCTTGATTCAGCGAGCAAACCAGGTGCTAGACAAACTGATTGGGCAGGGGAGTGAGGGCATAGCTCCTCTTCCTGTCATGTGGGAGGGAGGACTGGCCACACTTGCCAGGATGCACTCTCCATCTTACTGAAGACCAGAGATGGAAAGGGGCATTTTTTGTAAAGGACCTCTCAAGGGATGCCTGCCCACTGGGCATCATTCTGCATGCACAGACGTGAGGTTGTAGGGAAAAAACACAGAAATCTCAAACTGCTGGCAAATACTGACGGCATACCTACTGCCCGACCTTCACCTTGTGATGAAGGAATGAGTTGCAGGCCTCTAATCCCTGAAAGAATAAGGGACCAGTTGAGCATCTGGGGGTAGATGGGAAGGAAGCTTTTTTGTCAAAGGAGGTAAAAATAGCAGGAAAAATATCTAAATAATACCATGACATCAGAAAATGACTACTAGGATTCTATATGCTGCCTCCTATCACGTCCTTTGAAAAGGGTATCCTGCATTTCCTCTCAGTACTATGGAAGACGCTTGGTTCACTCTTATTTTAGTGAAAACAATGATTGGTCAAATTTAGTGCATGTTGTTTAAGGGAAACAAAATATCTTGTAATCATGGTACTGATCTCTACAAGTTTGGGAGTGTAGGACCTTGCCTCCCTTATGGCCAGAAGGGGACAAAAAAATTCCTTTTGACCTTTAGCATTAGGTTGAATGCTATTGCAGTGCTTTGATCGATTACGATTGCTAATGAAGTTTGTGTGCAATCGCATCAAACTTGCATTGTGGATGCCTGTGTTTAAGCTGCTGTTGTAAATCAATTTGAAGTTGGCCCCTTTCTCACCTGTATTAAATATATTTCCTTCATGTGTAGGCTATGCTATGTAACAGCATTCTGTTACACATAATTCTCTCTCATTGCCCAGAAGTTGCACTTCAGATAATTTTAAAATTCTAGGCCTTGTTCCTGTTCAATTCTTTTTCCAAAGATGTTGCCCTGTTGAACTTCACTTAATGTTTTTAAAGATATCTGAACATTTGATCATGTTTCTACTTCTCCCCCTTTCCTTCTTATTTAGCATCAGCTACTTGATGCAACCAGCAACAACTTTTTGGCTTTCTTTCCCTTTTTGTCTTCACAATTCAAATATCTGCAAATTAGTCTGTGAGGCAGTGGTCTTATTTGTTATTTTACCACATTGGGATACGACTAGTTATGTATGATTTTGAAGAATGCACATCACTGTTATGGCATTTGTAAAGAATAATTTCAGTAATGTGTTTCTTACTTTTTTAGTCAATCTTCAATCTCTGTATAAATCATGTGTACTGCATAAGCCACTTTTAATGTGTTCTCATGCCAAACACTAGCAAATCGTTTCATATTTCAATTAAATTACAATAATTGTAGTTTGCGAACAACCTTTGTCCTAAGGCACTTGAAGTAGTTAAATTATTTAGGGTAGGGTAATAAAGGTGAGTTTCAGGTGAAGGGCGAGAGGTTGGGAGTTTATAAGGAACGAGTTGGGAACTTCGGTGGATAGTGATCGGGGAAGGGTTAATTAACTTGGAGGGAAGAGGGCTAGAGAGGAAGTGAGGTAATTGTTAGGAGAGGTAAGGTATGTGAGTGTAGCAAAGCTAGTGGGTTAGATTTTGGCATAACTATCCTGTTTTGGTGTGGTGTGTTTTAATAAAAGAAATCTGTAGAACAAATGATTGTGTTGCTTGTACCAATAACGGTAAGCATATGCCTTGTTTAAATCAGGTGGAAGCATGAAGTCAATGCCATGATGCATAATTTTACCAACAAAATCTCCAAGAACCACCTTTAAAACCTTCAACCATCCTTAAGTATTACTCATCTATTTCCTGACACAGTAAATACATTATTGGATGTAATGAACAGATATCTGGCATCTTACATTAAGTGCAATAAAATAACTATATCCTTTACGGTACGAGATACCATGAAATGAACATTATTTTCATTTCGCAACTGACTATAAAAGTGCTGCGGCTACAACACTGTGGTGGTAGTGGTCTTGGATAACCTTAACTGATGAAGACTGAACTATTAAAAGAAATCAATAAATCAGTTATACTTGGGAAATCTAGCTAAAAAGAAATAAAATTCATTAATAGAGTCATAGAAATTGATCTAGCATCTACTGTTATAACTGAATCTGTCAGATTGGTCCATTACCTGGACCAGATGAAGCAGGATCTGCTGTAGGAAACTCAAATACAGGCAGGCTGAAGCCATAAAGAAGGGAAAGTAGGTAATCTGCAAAATGACAGTTTGAGAGAGCTTAATAACATAAGTTCTTATGGTTTCAGGTAAACAATAAAGAAATGTAATAGGTGTGCAAATGACAGCCATTGAAAATAGATAGGATCCTGGTGCTTCAAGCCTTCTTCTGTATGTGGCACATATACTACCCATTGTACAATGTGTAGCAAGCATTACTGTGGTTCTGTCGGTTTCTACTGTTCAATTAATCAAATATATGCTACTAACTTTGACTTGTCACAGAAATATTGGCATTTTATTGTCAATGGTATGGCATTTTTTAATTAGGAATTCTGTATTATTAATAAACAATCAAGATAGTGTAGCAGAAAATGATAATTATGAAACTATTTTCTGTTTCTAAGCTTCATCCTGCAGTCTTTGGTTGGATTCCCCTCACTTCCATCTTACATATTGTGCAGCTGAATATCACTTACCTGCATCTCTGAAGGGATGCATTCATGACTAGCTGGTGAACCCCATCAATAAATGAACAAAAATCCATTTATTTTGTATTTGTGCGTGAGACAAATGCATTCATTCATTTACCGCCTGTTCTGCTCCTTTTAAAAATCCTATAATTAGAATTAGATTCCAAATAGGAGCAGACAGCATAACTTCTGATATTATTTGTAGTACTACAGGAAAATAAGCAAGCCAAGTATATTAACTACACTGTTAATTTTTACTTTTTCAGAGTACATTTTTTCAGTTCTTTACAAGAAATGTAATGTTTACTATTTTTACAATTGAGAATATAATGCTTAGTATTTTACTCCAAAGTAAACTTAAGAGTAGAACAGTATACCAAACATTAACCCAGTGCATAAAATAATTGATATTGCCTATATATATATATATATATATTTTTTTTTTTTTGTTACTTAAGCTTAAACATCAGTTCAAAATATTTTATTTTTTATCTTAAGGGTGTGCAGAACAAAGAGTGGAGAGCTGAATACATAGCCATATTCTAGAGTTTCAAACTATTTTCATTAGCTACCCTCTTGTGGTTAAAAGAATGTATGCAGTGTCTAAAAATAGCTATCCCTGTCTACCTAAGACTGATGTCATGATTTATAGTGCTTAACTGAGAAATGCCTCCTTCAAGTTTACTGTACATTTGCTTGATGTATCTTTTTTTTAAACAGCTGTCAGACCCTGTAAGTGATGTTTAAAGCTGAATGAGTGTACCGTAATGTCACTCAGGTAAACAAATTAGCTCCTTGAGACGTTCAGCTGCATTTTAGAACCCGACTGAAGAATATAATAAATGAGACTTCCCTTCAGACAGGAGTACGTGTATTTAAAGGATACCTTCACTTGTAAATGTTTTTAATACTTTCTCCTACAATGACTGCCTATGTTAAATATTTATTACATTTAAGGTAGGTCACAATATCATTCAGGTTCCCTGTAATTTAAAGTGACATATTCTGTGATTATTTTCCCTTTATTGCAATGCACTGTTATTAGTGTGAAGCAGGTATTAACATCCTCTGCCAGAAGGGCAAAAACAGAATTTTGATTTGCCGTACATCTAGGAGTACATTTGCATTACATAAATCATAAGCACAATTCATTTTCTAATTACATTTGTGGAGATAACACGATGTGAATTGGTTCCAGTCATATGCAATTTATCACCCTTAAATAAGTAAAATTTAGCAATTATACATTTTAGTGATAATTCTCCTCTGCAATCATGAATTTCCAGAATGTGACAGACTAAAGACTTGTGTCACTTTGGCAACAGCTCTAATAATATGCATTAAAAAGAACTACAGAAAAGCAAGCAGTGCAGATGTTTGCAGTAAAGGAACTGGTCTCCATATTATCTCTATTTAGAATTTAGTAGTTCTATATCCACTATCAAAATACTCATATTGCTAAATTCCTCAGTTCTCTTTGAATGGCTCCAGAAACATTTACTTTGTTATATCATGCCACATTCACTTTCACTTGATCTTTATGTTACTTTACTGGTACAAAAACCCATTTCTTGTTACTTTACTGGTACAAAAACCCATTTCTGGTTATAGTATCTAACAAATTAATCATGTATCACAATATTTTCTTTCTTCCAAACTGCATTCATATTTACATTCCCATGCCACCAATCAAAAATATTATGCTGCTAATAATACAGTTTTGATTCTAACACCAACAATACTATGTCCATATAATGTTATGTAAAGAGATTGACAGCATGTTTATCACAAGCAAAAAAAGCCAATATGATTATATAATATTAACTACTCAAAAGAAACAGGAGACTGCACAAATGTAGTCAACCGTAGCAAAAAGCAACTAACTCATAAAAAAACTGGACTCCCAAAACCAGATTTATGATAAATACAACTTTTAATATACAGCCTTTCAGGAACAGGTCCCTTCATCAGTGTTTAAGCTAGCCAGCTTTTATAATAAGACATGACACAGCAAAATAATCATATGATATATACAATTAAACAAATTAAAAAGTAATTACCAAAAAGTAGAACAGCAAATGTTCCAATAAGATATGGAGTTCAGACTTTAATAACCAGATAGAAAGGATTTCAAATCAGTATTCAGGTTCCTGCCCCTTACATACACTGGCATTCATAATTTCAGAGCTTGAATCCAGTAGATATTTTCACTTTAATAACCAATCAGAAGTTAAAGGTGTCCATTCATTGTCAGACTTGAGTAACCAATCAAATACAAGAGATTTCAAACCATCATTCTGGTTCTCGCCCCTTAGATACACTAGCATTCATATATAATTATACATATTCTTATAACAGAATTCATGATATGCAGAACATACTACTCAAATTTCAATTCATCATTCTAGTGTATTTTTGAGTGGTTTTACATATTTTTTTAATTCAGAAGCACAGACGGAGTTTAAAAAAAAAACTTTTCCTAACACAGCCTTTTGTTCCTGAAACTCAACTTGATTTGAATTCTACACCAAGGATAAATCGTTCATTGGGAGACATCATGATGGCATGTTCGAATACCCTCTTACAAAATATTAATGAATTGACTGTTACAACTGCTAGCAATGATGTGATACGAGATGACATGCTTATGCAGCAGATACATGCTTTACAAAAGAACATCCAAACATTTATAGTGGCAGAGACTTGGTTTCCAAGTCTATTTAGAGCTTGGTGTGGTACCTTGTGGCCTAAGAATTTTGAAAATGCCTATTTATGGTAACCTGTATCCTATTCTACTCAAAAAAAAAATGGTAGGAGCTTAATTTGAAACTAGGTGTTGACTACATGCTACTTATGAATCAGTTTTTCTCAGATGTAGAGAAAGACTTACAGTCTGAAATTAATATACTTGAAAAATTTCTACTATGCCTTGCTTTAAAGAATTCCTTGGGCCTTATAATGATATGCTAGAACACCCGAGTGTGTTTGAGCAATGTCTGCAACAACCAAAAGAGCAAATTACATCGTGAAGTGAATGATTTTAAAAAGGGAATATTTTCTCATGGCCCAAAGAGACATTTAATTCTATCCAGGATTCTACTACCAGAAGTTCATAGTATGAGTTTGATATGTTTAGCATGCCTGAATTGCTCAAAGGAAGAGCTATCGAGCAATCATGACAGCCTTCTGAACCACCAATTTCTTTTACAGGTTCCACCTGGTTCCAACAATCATAGGAGTTTTGAGCCACAAGTGAGAGATACCACTGGTGAGGATTTTCATTACGAACAAACAGCTTTTGAACTGTACTTATCAGAGAAAATAGAAATAAAGAGAAAACAACATACAGGAGAAGAAGAAGAAGAAGAAGAAAGGAGGCAAAGACTAAAGGTACTATAATGGCCCCAAGAGATGCTGCCATTCACCGAACAGGAATTGATTAATGATAAAGCTGTTATTAATTTATCCAGTTTAGAATTGTCTGCTATGGGTTGTTATTTGCTGAAGAAGAGACTTCAGTTTATCCCTACAGGAAATTACTCTATTGTTGATGCATTAACAGACCTGAAACTATCAGAAATCTCAATTTAAAACTCATTTGTAAAGATAATGTCTGTATTAATAATCATAACAATAAAAAAGAGGTCAAGCATTTTGCACTATGTGACTTTTATGCATAGTCTAATATGATAAAAGGTACAATTTGACCAAGGATGAATATGATTCTTTAAATTACAAAGTAATCAAGATATTGTAATTAAACCAGCAGATAAAGGTGGAGTGATAGTCATCTTAGATAAGATAAAATATGTGCATGTATGAGTTTCCTTGATGATGAAGTTACCTTTAAAAAAATTAATGTTAATACTCAACAATATTATGTACAAGGTTAACTCATTAACATATGAATTACAGTTCCTCAATGATATTACTTTAGAAGTTTATAACTTCTTGAATGTTTTGCATTCAGTAACTTACTTTCTCTATGGTTTATCAAACATACATATGAACTTATAGTGTTCCCCCCATGAGACCTATTGTCTCTGGACAAGGATGGGTACTGAACCAATCTTGATGTACCTTGAAAAGCTATTAAATCCCTTTCTTAATAAGTTTTTTAGTTACATCAGTGATACTGGTGACTTCCTAGGTAAGTTATATCAGTGGTCTGCAAACATTTATAATGATCATATCATGTTTATTACACTAGATTTAAATTAGTTATTTACAGTGATTCCCAATTGTTATGGCAAACAAGCTGTTAGAGAATTATTGCTATTAAATACTACTTGTACAAGAAAGGAGGTATAAACAGTTTGTTCACTGTCAGACAGTGTGTTAACCAGCAATGTATTTATATTTGAACAATTGTACCATCAGATCTCTGGTGTGGCAATGGGTATGCCCATAGCCAACAAATATGCCAACCTTCCATCCAATTTTTGGGAAAATCAGCTTGTATATAACACCTTAACTGAGTGCACTGGAAGTATAGCTTTTAATAAGCAGTTTGTGGAGGATATATGTCTTATCTGGACAGGAAATTAAGCTAGTTTGTGTGACTGTGTGTCTTACTTAGATACTACAACACAATTTGTGACATTTAAGCGGAATTATTCGCATGAAACAATTCATTTCTTGGATATTAGTTTAACCCAATGAAATGATCCAATCGTCACCAGTATTTATAGAAACGAAGTGCAAGCCGATTTTTACATAGACTAAGCATATACTCACCTCATATCTTTATGGGTATCGTAACCAGCCAGTTCCTATGAGCAAAAAGATTAAGTACCAGTGGGAATACTTGTAATGAACAAATTCAAGAAATGAAATAACAGTTTCAGAAGAGGAAATATACTGAAAAAAGTTTTATAACAGCCCTAGAATTATGTACTGAATGAAAGAACTGGCAAAGGCAGAAGTTAATTTATGAGAAATGGGTATTGCAACCAATCTAATGGGGACATGTCTGATGATCATTTTGTTAGGTACGTTACAAGAACCAATGGCATAATCTACATCATCAGAAATAATTGGAGCATTTTACAAGCCCTACCAGATTTAGAACAATATGTTGGAAATACACCTCACTTTGGTTATAAAAAGGGCAGAAATTTAAAGCTATGACTATGCTATAAAAAAGGAGAAACAAAGCAGCCCCCGAATGCACAGCAACTGCACGGCCCCAAAATACTGAAATCCAAATGATAAAAAAAGAGGAGCCAGCAAACTATGGCAATTCAATATTTAATCATATTAAGTCATGTAAAAACATGAAGTAGAAGCAAATAACAGACCGGTTTCAGCTATAAAAGACACATTGCCTTCATCAGTGTAATACATATCAATGATTCCATTGCTTTATTTTATAGTCAACATGTTATCAAAGTTGAAGCTCTTTGGTCGTTCAAAAACACTCATTGAGACCAGGTGGAAATAAAAGACCGAACTTGATGATCCATTTCTTTTTCTTAGTATTTAATATTGTGTGCCATCCTGCTTTATTAGTCCTGTTGCCCAGGACTCCATCAATAACCATGAATCTGAAATGTGCATTCCTGTGTGGCACTGAGTGTTTGTAGAGAGCATTACTAGTCTTTTTGGTGCAGATGTCACTGTAGTGTTCTGATATTCATAACCTTAGAGGTCTAGAGGTTTGACCTACGTAAAATGCTGAGCAGGTTGATGTTGCGAGACAGATGATCCAATCGGTACCACAATTGGCAAAGAACCTGATGTTATATACATTTCTAGTATTCTTACTAGTAAACTCTCTCACAATGGATGCAGTGTCCATGAAGGATACAGCCCACAATTAGATCACCAGTCCAAGTTCTTTGTGTAGGATCTTGTTTGGTCCTGGAGCTATGTTTGAAGTGGCTGAAGTGTGATCCTAAAGTTCTGCCTCTTTTGAAAAGAAAAAAGGCATCCGTCCTGTAGAAATCTCGACAGCTTGCCATCTGCTAAGAGGATGTTCCAATGCCTTTGGACACTGTTTAGTAATATGCACCGGTATTCCTCCCATATGTGGTTACCAAATGAATCACTGATTCATTCCCTGTTTTTTTCTCCTTGTACCTCAGAAGATCACTATCTAATGTAGACACCCAATTTCTGAGGCTGTTACCCATTTTTTAATGCTCATATAGAATAAATGTGTGCCCCGTCGTAAATCAGATTTTCCTTTAAATGGGCCATAAAAATGTCAGCATAAATGGGGGCAAAGGATGCCCCCATAACTGTGCCCTGGACCTGCCAGTAGCATTTATTTTGGTAATAGAGTTCCAACATATTGACCAAAAATGTGTTCTATCAACCAGGTTTCAACACTTTCCTGATCTGCCTTATGGAACACATTTTGACCAAAAACGTGTTCTATTACCAAAATAAATGCTACTGGCAGGTGTAGGGCACAGCTATGGGGGCATCCTTTGCCCCCATTTATGCTGACCTTTTTATGGCCCATTTAGAAGAACATCTGATTTATGACAACACACATTTATTTAGATGAAATTGACATCTGGAGATGTTATCTTGATGACTGTTGGCTAGTTTGGAAATCTGATGAGGAATATTTAATGGAGTTTGTGGGGTACCTCAATGACAGCAAATGGGGTATACAGTTTACAGCTAATTATAACATTAAAAAAAAAAATCACTTTTCTGGATGTTCTGGTTATCAGGAATGTTGATCACACTCTAGAAACAGAGGTCTATTGGAAATACCCACAATATAATTCCCTTCTCCATGCCTCTAGTTTTCACCCACCACACATCTCCAGAAACATCTGGTGTAGGTTAGGCAGTTCAAGCCAGTGGAGCTGTATCAAAGCAGTACAGTGAGTTCTATATGAGCAATTTGCAGCAAAGTGGGCAATTCTGTTATAGCAGGCTTCCATTTTGCTTAGTTCAGTTTTGTTGAAATTAGTCAGAATGGGAGATGCATACAGTAGGGTGGATAGAAGTTGGGAGCAAGCAATGCCTGATCATTTGTTGTTGGTAAGAAATGGTTTGATATGGTAGAGAGTTATCCCAGTTTGGCAAGTACTTTTTTAATAGTGAAGTTTAGCTGACTATCAAATTTTAGGTGGGAGTCTATGGTTATACCCAATAGCTTAGCCTGTGCCACTGGAGCGATTGGAGTAGTATTTGTGGGGTAGACAGTGAATTGACTGTCATCAGTGTTTTAGAACTGGTTATAACCATAAGCTGAGTTTTCTTTGGATTGAGGATAAGTTGGGCTTTGGTAAGACAGTTTTCAATGTCAGAGAATGCTAGCTGAGTTGTTTGCAGAAGGGTGGGAATGTTTTGTGCAGCACAGATTAAGGTAAAATCATCTGCATACTGAATGACAGATGCATGCTGTGTGGAGGCATGGAGGTAGTTTGTGAAGATTGTAAATAGTAGTGGTCCTAAGACAGAACCCTGTGGGACTCCTGTAGTTATGGGCAGCTGAGGAGAGAGAGAAGTTTCCCATTTCACAGCTTGGTACATGTCAGTTAAGTAGCTTTGGAACAAGGTAAAAGTGGAATTTGATATGTGATATTGGTTTAATTTGTTTAGCAGGATTTGGTGCGAGACTGTGTCAAATGCTTTGGACATATCCAATAAAAGAGTTGACACCTGCAGGCCTTCGTTTTTGAGACGGTTTACTGTCTCTATGAAGCAGAGGAGACTGTAGTGGTACTATGGGGGCAGGTCTGAAGCCATGTTGGGTAGGTGAAAGGATGTTGCTGTCTAAGGAGATATTTCAGCACCTGGGTATGATGCATTTTTCTAGGATTTTTGCCAGGGGGGGAAGAGTAAAGCAATTGGTCTGTACTTATTAAGTTCAATGGAGGTCCAACCTTTATGTATGGTTCATAGGTAGGTACTAGGCTATTGGCCCTAGGGCCTATACAAGCCTAGCCAAAAAGGTACCCTGGCTTTCGCCACCCAAGAAAATTATTTTCCTGTGCCCCCGTCAAGCAGAACCACAGAAGTGATCCTCTGGGTGAATTTCTTATTACCCATCCAATCATCAAGATTTTTCTTGAAGAGTGCTAATGAGGAGCTCTGTTTGACATAGGTAGTCTGTTCCAGAGTATGGGAAGTCTCTGGGACAGGAATCTATCCCTCCAGCATGTTCTGTTTATTGTGGTGACAAGGTTTAGGTCCCTAGAGCGTGTAGCTCAGAGGGATTGGGATTTCTTTAAGTGGAGCATGTCCAACAGCTCTGGGTTTGACATAGCTTTGTATGTTAGGCAGAGATCGCCTCCGAGTAGATGATATGCGACGGAGTAAAGCTTGAGTTTTTTGAGACTGTCTGCGTAAGGCATCTGTTTGAGGCCAGTAATCATCTTTGTGAGGTATTTTTGTGGCCTTTCCAGTTGTTGTAGAGGTCTTGTGATGTACATACCAAAAGGGGTGTTGTACTCTATAATGGGTCTAATGAGTGATGAGTAGAGGGGAACAATGACCTCTTTTTTTCTGGGTGAGAAACCTTTTGTGATGAGGTGTGCCATGTAGAAGGATTTCCTGACCACTGTGGCGATGTGATTATCAAAGGAGAGACTACTGTCCACCTGTGTCCCAAGGTCTGTTATCACACTTTCAGTGTTAAGTAGACTACCGCCTATGTGGTAGTTCATGGGTACAGAGTTTTTACCAAAGGGGATGACAATGCACTTTTTGGCATTGAGCTTGAGACCATGTCTGACACCAGGCATCTGTCTCAGTGAGGCCCTTTTGTAGGATGTCCACATCATTAGGAGTTTCGATTATGGCTCCTAGTTGGCTAACTAAATTTGCAGATGACTGCAAAAGACCTTCTGTGTCAGCCTGTACTTCAGAGAAGTAGATACCAAACCGGAGAGGACCCAGAACTGAACCCTGTGGTACTCCACTTGTCTGAAGTCTGATTTTGAGTCTGCTACTTTCACAGTGTGGGTTTTGTCAGTAAGCCAGTTGGCAACCCATCTTGTGACATAGGGATTTATACCTAGTTTAGTGAGTTTATCTATAATTCCAGAGTGGGGGATGGTGTTGAACGCCTTAACGAGATCTAGATAGGCTGTGTGAACCACCTTACACTCATCTATGGCTTTGGTGACTCCTTTAAAGAAGTCTATCAGGTTTGGAAGACATGATCTGCCTTTTACAAACCCAAACTGTGTGGGGTCCAGAGTTTGGAGATCTCCAATGTCTTTGTTTATGAGTTCCATGATGATACGTTCTATGGCATTGCAGACGAGGCTCATCAGGCTAATGGGACAGTAGTTCCCGGGGTCTGTTGTTGCCCCCTTTTGGGGAGTGGAATAACTGTCGCGGTGCACCATTCAATGGGCACAAAGCCTGAGGTGAGGCTATGATTGAACATGGTACTTAGGTGGGGTGCCAGTTCATTCTGTAGTTCATGTAGAAGGCAGCCTGGGATGTTGTCAGGTCCCATGGATGCTGTGTTCTTGGCTTTGGAGAGTGAGGTTTTTACCTGTGCAGCCGTGATTACAGGAACTTTGCATTCTTCCGGTATAAAGATGGTCCCTTTAGGAGGTGAGAGGGGGGTAAAGTTAGCACTGAACCTATCTGCCAGGATGTTGGCAATATCAGTTGGTTCTGTATATTTAGTGTCATTGTGCTGTAACTCAGAGCAGATCTGAGTGTTGCCATTGAGATTCTTGACATAGCTATAGAATGCTTTGTGGTTGTCTTTAGAATCAGTGGCAATTTTGTTTTCATAACTAGCTTTGGAGGATTTTATGAGGGATCTCAGCTTCTTACTGAGGTGACCAGGGAGTTCCTCTAATCATGGGATTTTACTCTTTTTTGCAACAGTTTTTCTTCTGTTGTAGAGTTTGTTTATGGCAGAAGATGACCAGATTGGCTTCCTTATGGCAGAAGATGACCAGATTGGCTTCCTTTTTTTGGAGGATAGCATCTTGGTTCTGTTAGGGATAGCGCAATCCATGCACTCGTGTATGTGCTTATAAAGTGAATTTGTGTAGGATTCAGCAGTTGTACCTCTATTGTCCATCTGCATGGGTGTCATGAAGTTTGCCACTTCTGTCTTAAGAAGTGTGAAGTTGGCTTTGGAGAAAGTTTTTACGGTTGTTTTCCTAATGGGGGGTGGGAGCGGGATGTGGATGTCTAGGGTGATTAGCTTGTGGTCGGATCTGACCAACGAGGAGCTGACCTCTGGTTTGGAAAATCGGTCACCCATGTTGGTGATGACCAGGTCTAGGATATTTCTGCCCCTGGTGGGGGTGTGGATAAGCTTGATCCAAGGCATTGGAATCGATGATTTCCAGAAAAGGTTGAGAAAAAGAGTTGGTACATTTGTAGTTTTCCCAGTTAATGGCAGGGTAGTTGAAATCACCCATTATTAGAGTGCTGGGTTGTACCTTAATATTTTCCAATGTATCAAGAAAAGAAGAGTGGGAATCCTGGGGCATGGTGGGGGGTCTGTAGCAAGCTACAATCTGGATTGCGGTTTTGCCCAGAGTTAGTTGAACTTGGATAATATCGGATGCATTATGCTGAGCAACAAGCTTGGAGGTGTGGATATCCTTAACGAATATGGACACGCCTCCACCTTTAGTGTTTCGGTCCGGGTTTGGTGGCCGAAAGGTGTGGTATGAATTATAGCCTGGTAATGCAGGGGTGCTCTCTGGAGCTTTGAACCAGGTCTCTGTCACTGCACAGATGTCAATGTTCTCCATTTTAAGGAGCGCCTCGAGTGAGTGCATTTTGAGGTTTAAACCTCTAGGATTGAGTAGCATTGCTCTCACATTTTGCTTGCTTGTACCTGTTATGGTGGTGAATTTGTCATTTGAACCTTGCCTAAAAAAGGCACTATAGGGGTGGCAAGAGCCTTTGCCAGTATCCGGAATCCCAAGGGCGACCGGTGCAGGCCATCTCTGGCAAAGCAGCATGGTCTGTCGATCATGTCATCCCAGGCAGACAGATACTGGATTCCCTTATAATGACACCAGAAGCTTAGCCAATTGTTAAATCAATCATTTTGTCCTTGTACTGTAGTGTCATTCTGGGTGATGGCAGGATGATACTCAGGGCTAGGTTCATACCTGCCTGGGCTACAAGATCAGAGAGCTCCTCCATGTCTCTTTTCATGTAGTCCAAGGAGGTACATCTCAGGTCATTCACACCAACATGGACAATGACAGAGTCATATTTGTTGTGGAGTGACCTGAGTGCATGTGTTATGTGGCAGATCCTGGCAATTGACAGACAGCTGACAGTAACTTTTTCCTTGTTTAGCCTTGTGAGTGGAACATCAGTGTGCCTGACTATAGAGTCACCTATGACTAGAGTGTTGGGTACGTTATGCCTTATGGGCTGTAGTTGAGTGGTACACTGAGTATGTGGGCTGTGTGTCATTTGGATTGTGTTGGGGGATGGAGGTTAATTGCATTTCTGCTCTGGAGGTCTCGGTTGTTTGGGCAGATTTGTACTGAGAGCCTCCGTGAATGTAGGTGTGTGTTTTGTGCTTGTGTGTGTGTGTTTTGGTGGTGTAGGTTTTGAGGGACTATGTGATGAGTGTGGTGCGGTGCAAGTGTTTACGTTTTCCTCTTGACTGTCTAGGCCAGTCTTTGGTGAAGAGAGCTTTGCTTCCAGTTTGGCTATTTAAGTGCATCTCTTTCAGGTCGTAGTGTTGGGTGGTAGGAGGAGAGGGTGGTCTGTGTACACGAGGCAATTGCTGCATTGTCCCAAGATGCCCAGATTCATCAGGTAGACAGGAGAAAACACCAGGAGCTGACCTTTAGAAATGCCTGAATGAGTGCTTATTTATCAAGTACTAAAAACTGTTTTCCTCTAGACAAGTGAGGAAAGTTGAGTGCTGTAGTAATTTGTAACTTCTTTAGTGCTTGCAATGAGTTCTGAACGAGTGCTGAGCTCAAAGAAACAGATGAGTGCTAAAACTAAAAAGCTGGCTAGTTGCAAGGGAAATTTTGAAGAACAGACTTCATGGTACCAGGAATAGTTTAACCCCAGTTAAGTGGAGGGGGGGGCTTAGGAGCTCACAAACAGTCCTGGACACAGCAAATCCGTATCTGGACAAGACCTGCCACAGGAAAGGGGGGAAGCAATCTTAGAATTTTTTTTTCCCAGTAAAGTGGAAATGGAGAAAGCTGGAACAGAAGTGGGTGTAACATAGGATATTTTCCAGAGTTTGGTCACATAGTTTTCAACAATTGATCTGTTTATGCGAGTGGAGACTGGGATAGCAATAGCATCTGCTGTGAGTTTCAAGAAATAGCTGGGGAGTAGGTTGGCTGCTGTTGATGAGGTTTCTAGTTTGGAGAGCATGCTTTTGATTGAAGTGGTGGAAACTGTTTGGAGGGTAAAGCTTATATTAGTGTTATTTGTGTTGGGGGGGGGTAGTGAGGAAGGAACTGTCCTGTGATACTAAGGATAGAATTGAGTTCACAAAGTGGGAGTTGAATTGTGTTTCGATGGGAACTTTAGTGTCAGGGGTGGTTGGTTTGGGGGTAGCCTTTTGGGTGGATTTTAGTAGCTGGTTTACATTTTTCCAAAATTTTTGGGGGCTGTGTTGGTATTTAGTTTGTAATGTTGTGTAGTAGGATTTTTTGTCCAGCCTAATGCATTTTTTTGCATGGTTGCGCAGTTCTTGGTACTTAGGCTTTGTGTTTCTTTGTTTTTTTGATAGTAAAGCCAGGCAGTGTCTCTGGGCTTGAGGATTTGTTTGGTTTCTTTACTGAGCCAAGGGTTTGTAGCATACCTCTCAACTGTCCTGAATTGCTCGTTTTTTACCGAGTTTTGGGGTCCAAATAATGGGTTGCCACGATTCCAGAGTGGCAGCCCCTGATTTCCAATTTATTCGCACTTTTTTAAAATTTTTTTTAACTTTTGTGCTTCGTGAGCTGATGTCATCACATGTGCGATGACGTCAGCTCCACCAGCCTGTCGGACTTCAGCTCGGGCTTGTACATAGTTCGTACCACGTACTTCCGGCTCTGGTTCAAATGCTTTTGCAAGCGGCAATCACCAGAGCCGGAAAGGATTGGCTGGATCTTACTTTCTGCACTGCAGAGCAGAGTCTGGTCTGGGTCCACCCAACAGGAATCCAAGAGCAAGGATCAGAATGAGAAAATCCTCAACCTCCTCTGGCATCAGGTAAAACAAATGTATTGTGTATGCTCTGGCTCCAAGTAAATAAAAAAGAATAAAAAAATAAACGGGACTTATTTATTGCCTTCATCTGCCTACTAGAAACTAACTCTCTGTGACTGTCTGATTCTGACTGCCGAATTGACGATGCATTTAATATGACTGCAGAACATTTTTTCAACTAGTAATTGTAACACATTTTAGTCAGGCCAGCCATAAGTTCACACTTTGCACTGGGGTTGGTGTGTGACTAGTGTAGCAACATCTTAGAAAGCTGTTGTCGGACCATATATTTGTCAACAATTCAGAGTATTTATATAGGGGGAACGCAGAGCTATAAAGCAGAGAACCAGGACATTTCAAACTAAAGGATGGAGTTTTATATGTTTTAACTTATTCTCAACGCATTCTTATTATGTACACTTTTTCAGCTGAGCTTTTTAACCAAACTGCAGTTTCGTTATCAACTGCTGGTGTGAATGTGATATGCAGGTGTAGGTTAGCAAAACAGCTGTAGAATTTGTTGTTCATTTTCATCGGGCATGTGCAGTACAATTTTTTTGGGTTGTATTTTTAATAAAGCCTTACTGATTTTTTTTTTTTAATCAGTTTACTTTAGCCATTGTTCTGAGTTACCTTTTGTTTTTACTGGCTTGCTGTTTTGGGAGTTGTGAATTAACTGCATGCAGCATTTTTTCTATGCACATTATTTTGGTGGTGGGGATGGTGCAAATGATGTTTGTGCCATCCCGTCTTTTAATACTGTTTTTGCCAAATGCATATAAGAGATCAATCACTTATTTTAGGAGATCACTTCAACGAACCACAGTTAAAACAAGTATATAGTAATTTGAAGAATTCACACGTGATTTTAGCAGGCCAGACGGTCTCACTGTTTTGTAAATTTCTGTATCTGGCTCTTGACATGGAGATTGGGAAAAGATATAAAAGTTGGTTTTGTGTTTGGAAGAATGTCGGTTTACATCTTATGCTGTCTATTGTATTTGTATTCTGCTATGTTATAAGATATTAGGCTTTGCTTCTTACATGAAACCAAATATACAAGTCTTGAGTTTAATTTTTTTTCTGTAGGTTAGTTGGATTAATTCAGTGGTAGCTAATCTCCTAGTTTGACTGTGATATTTTAGAGTTAAGCAGATTTTGAAGCCTATTCTGCATTACCCATTCTTAATGTAATACATTTTTTGTGCACTTGGTATTGTGTTATTGCCTACCATTGCCTACCATTGAATGTCACTGGCATTTCTTATTAGCTTGCCAAAATATGCAGATAATCATGATACTGACCAGACTACTGGTAAATGCTTTCCAGTGTATCGGTTTGCTAGACATGAAATGAGAGATGTGTGACAAATGTTTTGGGATACAATGTAACTGGTAAAAACTGCACTGTATAAATAAAATGTTTGTATGTAAACTGAAGCAAGCCTGTATTTTTGTTGCTAAAGGAAGATTTTATTTTTCTCTGTGATTTATACTGACGAAGTCAAATAACATTTTTAAAACATTACCAGTGATTCTTGTGTTAATCAGTAATCTAGAAAGTTATCTTAAATTAAATACTGGTTTGTCCAATTTAATTTTGTTAATGCACAGAGTTCATTATGGTTAAGCTTTGCAAATGTTTGATAGATCACATTTGCTATGTGTGGCAGTGCCTCAGGTTACTTCTTTTATGATTTGAGCCATGGATTTTAGGTCTTGGCTGTACATGCAGCAGATTTCCATTTTGCCTTGCCTCTTATTTAATTACAGAGTCTTACAGTGTACTGCTGTAACTGAATAATGTACTTGTTCAGTGTAAATAATCATTGTAGAATTAAAGCAGTATGCACACATTAGTGTTTATGGTAATTAGGGTGAAATAGCCAGGTAATGAGACATTGGAATGGCTGCAGGGGGCCTCTGGTGCCATATTTTGGTTGTCTGTTCTTCAGTTTATGTTTGAAAGTTATCCCACAATTCCATTGGAGAGGGCGGGGGTTACGTAATTATGTATGCAAATTTTACGTTAATCAGCGTACAGATTTGTACCTATTTTTCATGGGCCTTGCCCAGATTTTTGATGATTCCAGGTTGAGAGGTATGGTTTGTAGAGGTTCTAACCTTGATTTTGCGCAATGGAGCAACCGTGTCTAGTTGTTGTAGAAATATTTTGTTGAAATATGCTACAGCCTGGACAAGTGGGAGGGTTTTTAGGGGGGTCCAGTCACAGTTACAGAGTAAAGTATTGAGGACCTCAGGAGAGAATTGTTTTATGTTTCTAGTGGATATATAGTTAGTGGTTTTGCATATGTTTGTTTGTTCTACTACGTACAAGTAGTATTATGTTGTGGTCACTTAAGGTGTCTGGGAGACTGCCTGTGTGGGGGTACAATGTGGGGTTGTTAGTTAGGACCCAGTCAAGGATGGAGTCCCCTTTAGATGTTTTATCACATCTAGTTGGAATTTGGACTAGCTGCTGGTAGCCTTGGAGATTTATTAGATTCATTGGTGGTTCTGATATACAGGTGAAACAATCTAGGTTGAAATCCCCCAGAATAAGGGTATCTTGTGAGTATGTGGAAGAACACCAGTATAAGAAGTCTTCAAAGCTAGCAGGTGTACTACCAGGTGGAATACAGATCACAACTGGGGTGATGACCTTTTTAGGGTGAAGTTGAAGTTGTGAGATAAGTATGTCCCAATTATTGGGAGAGGAGTAGGAGATTGGTAATTGACATACAGTTAAGTTGGACTTGTACAGTAAGGCAGTTCCACCTCCTTTACAAAGTGGTCTGTCTTGCCTAATGATACTGTAGCCAGTAGGGAGAACTTCTGAATTAGCTATGTTTTTATTTAGCCAGGTTTCTGTTAAAACAACTATGTCTGGGGAGTAGTGTGCCACTTCATATTTTATTTTTGATACTTCTAATATTAATATTTAGCATTAAAAGATGGTTGGTTTTGCTGCTGCTGTTGATTTGCCCAGGGATGAAGATAGTGGGGGTGTTATGTTCTGATATTTATGTTGGAGCAGTTTGTGTTGGACAGGATGGACTTGGGCCTGGGTTGGGGTGGATGTCCCCACTTATGGTGAGCCTGGTGTTAAAATGGTGATACAGATGTTGCAGTCTGGTGATGAGTGTGAGAAATATAGCCGCCTGCTATATTACTAATGTTGTCTATTTAGCAACGTGTTCAGCATACTCTGCTTTCTATGTAGGAAAATGTAGAAAGACGGATTGAATTACGGAGCACTATTTAGATATCAGCTGTAATGTGCTAACTAATTCCTTAGCAAAGCATCGTGCTGATAATAGTTCGGAGCACATTTTTATGTTTAGAGTTATTCAAAAAAATATTGCCTAGAGTTATTCAAAAAAATATTGCCTAATGTAAGGGGTGGAGGCTTAAATAAGAAGATGAAATTTGTAGAATATGAGTAGATACTGAGGCTTGAGGCCAACCAGTCACCTGGAATAAATGCAGCTATTGGCATTAAACCCATTCTAAAAATGAAACGAATGAAACTTGAGATAAAACTATATAGTTTGTTTCGAAATGATTTTATAAATGTAAATATATGCAATTTCTTTTTCTTAGTAAATATCACTGCAGTTGAGAGGTGGAGTTTTACATAATGAACCGATAGCTTTTACACTTGGTTATTAAGATGAAAGCTTGGATTTAAGTTCTGAAGCTGGTTTAAGCTATTCTGAGTAGGTGTATTTAATTTTACTATCAAATCTAAATATTTATTGCAACCTTATATTGCATCTGTTTATTTTATGGATTTCACACTGAAATTTGAATGATTAATTGTGGCTGTTAATATGTCACGCTGAACTGTTCTAGTATAAGATGACATTCTTTAGATTTGATTGGTTATTAGAGATTTAACTTTGTATGCCATTGGTATCTATAAGATAAGTTGTTCAGTTATCCAAAAAACATATGGCAATGAATAATATATGCTATTAGAATGATGAATTGAAATTTGAGTTATATGTTCTGTATATCATGAATTCTATTATAAGAATGTGTGTAATTATATATGAACGCTAGTGTATGCAAGAGGCGATAATCAGATCAATGGTTTGAAATCTTTTGTATCTGATTGGTTACTCAAGTCTCACAATGAATGGTGACCTTTCACATCTGATTGGTTATTAAAGTGAAAACTTCTACTGGATTCAAGCTCCGAAGTTACAAACACCAATGTATCTAAGGGGTGAGAACCTGAATAATGATTTGAAATCTTATCTGATTGATTATTCAAATTGAACTCCATATCTTACTGGAACATTTGCTATTCTTTTACTTTTGGGCAGTTAATTAGCTTTAAAAAAATGTAATTGTATATATTTAACATTTGATTACTGGGAAAGTCCAACTGAGACAGAGCCCATTTTCAGTGGAGGCCCGGGGAGAAACCCTCCAGATGCAGGTCTTTGGAATGGTGGATGAAACTGAAGCACCCAGAGGAAAAACATGTCAATGCAAGGATGACACGCAGACCCCGCACAGAAGGCACCCCAGTCGAGAATCAAAACAGATGACCTCTTGCTGTGAGGCGACAATGCTAACTGTTGCACTACTGTGCTGTTATGATTGGTTTGCTGTGTAATCTCTCTTATTCTAAAAGCTGGCTAAGTTAATTGTTTTATTTGAATACTGATGATGGGACCTGTTCCTGCAAGTTATGTATATTAAAAGTTTTATGTGTCTTCTCTGGTTTTTGTGAGTTTTTTTTTTTTTATGAATGCTTCTACTGTAAAAATGATTAATCTGAAATGATATTTGCCTTTGTGGTTAACTTCTTATAGCTTCATTGTATCATACAATATATCGTATTGCATTATTGTACTTTTTGTTTCTCTTAAGGAGCATTTCCCCTTTGTTGCCATTGCAAAGGGACCTTTTATTAGGTTCAGTCAGCTTTATCCTGTTAACAGAAATAATGAAAAAAAGATCTTAAAATGTCTGTTAAAATGACCCCACTGCCTAATAAATGCCTCAGATTCTGTATACATTCTATTTATTACACTGCTGATATTCTGACCCAAAGTATTCATTTATGCAAATCTAACTTGTCTCCTTAATGACTTTACCAGCATCACACATCTCCAAATCACTCCCTTCTATGCGGTCTATCCTGACCAGACATAGAAACACGGATATCTGCGTCAGGTTTGGACATATAGTCCAACAATATAGTCAACGTAGCTTTCAAATGGTTTATAGTTTTCCATCACTCAGTAAGAACCATTTGACCCAAGGAATATTGAAATCTACCACCTATGTTTGTTTGTACCATATTTCATCACATAATTAATTCAACCCATTGTCACCTAACTTTTTATGGACATCATAAACCCTCAAAATGACAGTGTGTTGGTGTTGAGTGGATAAAAGGATATGACTTTTCACATTACAAGCATGTCCCTTGTTATCAGAATTTGCTATTTGAGGTTTAGTGTTTGCAGTAAAATTAATATCTTGACATCAAGTTCAGAAGTATTTTTTCACATGGACATTGAGATACAGAATATAATGACAAGAACAGTTAAATGTGTACACACATCAGCAAACAGGTCCGTTTACACCCGTTTTAGGTATTGTGAACATGGGTTAGCCTAATGTTTTTTTTTTTAATTAGGAAAACCTAAAAAAGAAATACCAGAGGAAAATCATATACACATGTTATGTATATAAAACTGCATCAGACCAGTATTAGATCCCTTTCCTGCAAAACTGGGTCTTCCTTTTCAGTCTCTGCCCCTGTTACTTGAATCATGCCGCTGTTGTCTGTTAGATAAAAAAACCTTAAATAGTTATTGATTTTACTCCAGCACAAAACTCGATAGTGTATCCTCTAACTTCTCTTCTGAACCATATGTCCTTTATGGCAACAAAATGTGATCACTGTGACCTTAAAACAGAGATGGATACATTCTGCAAGAGACTTTGATAAAACCTGGACTTTATCAGTTGTTTCACATAACAGAACATTTTTATCCAAGTTCTCTTTTTGCCAAGTTGTATAAATTGACATGTTCCCAGTTTGCCATCATATGCCCTGGCTTGTAATCCTAAATTCACGGCTTCATTTTACATTGAGTTTCTCAGTCACACATTCATCTACTGTTTATGAGCTATAATGTCACATGTTGTGCTCTGGTTATATGGAATACAAGAACAGTGCAGATTGTAACTTGCCATTAAATTTTGACTCATTAGGCATACAATGTGACAAGTATGCTGGGATGCATTTACTTTATCTGTTGCTTTTCTAAGGTATTTTCTTTCTCTAATGCTATTGACTGTTCTTTCCAGTTTGTTCTCCTTATTTCTATGGCTGTCCATTACTGTGGTGGTGGTGCTGCGGTAGCGTTGTCACCTCATAGTTAGACGTTGCCCGTTCGATTCTCAGAGCGTCTTCTGTGTGGCGACATGCGTGAATGGGCGGTCCTTCATTGAAGGTTGTGCATTAGACCAGGCAAGCCAGCACGTAAAACTCTACTGCCAATCATTAGCAGACCGGAGTTCCGCTGTGGCGACCCCTAACCGGGAAAAGCCGAAAGACACAAACAAACATTTCTATGGCTGTCCATTGCAACTATGCCATACTCAAATGATAATATCTATTGCATGTAAAAGACAAAACTGAATGTTGCCCTATTTTGTACTAATGAAACAGCTCTCCTGCAGTCTGTAAAGGGTATAGGTTCACTAGGTTAACTGCCCTGAAGCACCATTTTCAGCTTAGTAAATAACCTCAGATTAGAATCAAATCCTGTACCTTGTGTCTATCAGATGAAGATCTTAACCATTATACCAAACCCATTCTTATGGAACACAGTCCTCATGTTCATAGGTTCATACTAGGGTATACCCACAGACTATTACACGCCTAGCCAATAACCAGAGATCAGAATCAAACCCTGAATGTTGCATTTCTGAGGTAAAAACTTTAACCATTAAGCCAATCAAACCTGGGGTTGTATGTATTATAGAGACATTTAATTTATGATACATGCCAAATTGGCCATCAGTTATGCATATTACTACCAGGTCTGCTTAAGACAGCATAATATACTGACAGCTTTACAGCCACTTTTACAGTTAATCCTATAGAATCTACAACTTAAAATATTCTCCACATCATAATGGAAGCTTAAACCACAATGGATAGTAGACATATAAATTAAGACTGCACTGCTACTTTGTGCAGTGACTACATATACAACCCATCCAGTACTTAAAAACTGACTAGTATTTTGCCAGATAAACATTTAGCATAAATACTTCTGATTATGCAGAAATATCTCTGAGTTAAATAAAGTTCTATTACTTCTTATGGAGATGTGATAGAACTGATAATAGACACTTTAAAACATACTTGTCAATAAAAAGCAGCACTTTTCATAGCTCATTCCCCAAAAATTAAAAAAATAAATAAATATTTGACAAATCATAAATCGGACAATTTCACTTAAAATTAAAGCAAGATCTTCTCATGCCAGTTAATAAGGTGTATAACATTACTGTAGCACATGGAGTGCATTAACACCACTCCAAAATTCATGAAAAGACAAACCAGTTAAGCACCAGAATGGTGCATGACCTGACTCACAAATGTTAAACATCCCCCGCTTATGTTGTTAAGGTCAGTTCCCAAGCTAGGCTGTAAATTCTGCCAGCACTGAAAAGCAAATAACAGCAACAGAACAAGGCATTTGTTTCTGCTTGTTGTCTATAACCTTAACATGTCCCTAACTTCCTGAAAAAAACAAAATTGACACTTGCTAGAACAACAGGATGTACGCTCTCCTGTATAATTTGAAGAATGCAAACACAAACTCGCAAGTATATCATTTTTTATTGACTTCAAGCCTCCGTGGTTCAAATGAAACACACATTTTATGAGGAAGAGACCAAAAATATAAAGCAATAATCTGGATGTCCTGCAAAAATCTAGACAGTTGAGGACTATAGAGGTACGTTTAAAACATTACAGACTATATTACACTAATCCCTTACAATGCTCAGTAAGAGTTTTATGGCTTTGAAAGCCAGGAAAACACTTAATGGTTCCCCTTTAACTAGATCATCATCATCATCCTCTTTTTCCCTACATGGGGTTGGGGTATCGTGTTAACTGTCTCCATCTCTTTCGATTCAGTGCTACACTCCTGCCTTCTTCAACACTCATGCCTGACTGTTGCAGATCTTCTTTCTCATAATCCATCCACCTCTTTGCTGGATGTCCTCACTTCCTCTTACCTTCTTCCTGTCGGTCCCAAATCTTCCTCACCAGATCATCTTCTGCTTTTCTGCACATGTCCAAACCACTGTAATCTGTTCTCTTTGATCTTTTCTGCAATTGGAGCTACTTTGGCTTCTGCTCTTATATCCTTGTTTCTTCGTTTGTCCCACAGTGTGCATCCTAGCACCTTTCTTAGGCACTTCATTTCCATCACCTCTAGCTTCATCAACCGTTCTGCCTTTTACTGCCCAGGTTTCTGTACCATATAGTAGTACTGGTTGCACCACTAACTTTGTACACCTTACTTTTCAGCTTCTTTGGCATTTTTTCTGTTATAGACTACACCTGATACTCTATGCCAGTTGGCTGCACCCCCTCTGATTCAAGCTTTGGATCTCTTCATTCAGATTACCCTTTCTCCTCAACCACCCCTCCCAGATACCTGAAGCTGTTTACCTGTTCCACTATCTTCCCTTCTATCTCTATTCTCAATTTCTTCTGATTTCCCCAGCTTGCTGACATTACCACCACCTTATCTGTGCTTAGTTTCATCCCATGTGTCTTCAGATTCTCATTCCATTCTTCTATCCTTTGTTGAAGTTCCAGCTCAGTCTGCCTGTACTGCCACATTGTCTGCATACAGCAGCTTTGTTGATCTGTCTCCTCCAACTGGTTTGCTAATGTAGTCCATCACCAGTATGAACAGCAGGGGACACAGAGCTGAACCCTGATGTACACCCCACTCCCACTGGGAACCCCACTGTGAGGCCGAACACTGTTCATACTTGAATCACTGGATCCTTGTACATAGCCTGCACTAATTCTACCAATGTTTCCAGTACTTCAAACCACCACAGTATTGCCCAGATTAGCTTTCTTGAGACCTTGTCATGCTTTCTCCATGTCTAGGAATGCCCAGTTGGACTCTCTCCTCATCTCTAGCTTCTTCTCAAGTATCTTTCTCAATGCAAACATCGGGTCAATTGTGCTGCATCCTGATCCGAATCCAAACTGCTCACCTCCCATCTTACATTCTACTACTATGCGTATCAGTTTATCAATCACCCTCTCCAGAAATTTCATGCAGTGTGGTAGGAGTTTGATCCCTCTGTACTGCCCACAGTTGTGGATGTCCCCTTTGTTCTTATACACTGGCCTGAGTATGCTTATTCTCCAGTCATCTGGGATACACCTCTCTCTCCACATTGTTATTAGTACCCGTAGGAGCCATTTCTCCCCTATCTCACCCAGCATCTTTATCATATCTGCTGTGACCTCATCTGAGCCTGCTGCTTTCCCTGACTTCATCTTCCTTAGTGCTGTTCTTACTTCTTCTAAGGTGGGCTCCTCCTCTTTTCTCACTGTAGGCTGCTTCGGGGACAGTACAGCTTCTGTGGGGTTTTCTTAATTCAGAAGCTGCTGGAAACACTCCTTCCATCTGCCTTTGATGTCCTGTGGACTGGTGAGCAGGTTGTTGCAGACATCCATTATGAAGGGTATCAGACTATCTACTTTATCTTTCTGTCTTTGCCTTGCAACCTGATATACAGTTTCTTTGTGCCCCTTACCGAGTCACTTTCCAGAAGTTGGTAGTGTGCCTCCGATGCCCTATTCTTTGCTATTGCAACTTCTTTCTTAGCTTGTTAGCCAATCAGTAGTCCTTCCTAGCCTGGTCAGTCTTTTTTATCTCCCATTTCTTTCTGCACTTTCTTTTGATGACTTCCTGGACTTCTACATTCCACCACCAGCTTTCCTTATGTACCTTAGTTCCATACCTGGCTCGGCCACATATCTTTTCTGTAGTCCTAACACATGCTGTTTTAGGTGCTGCCACTCTTCTTCAACTCTACCTATTTCTTCCTCTTCTTGAGGTGTTAGAGCCCTGAGTAATTTATTTAACTGCTGTACTTTCTCTCCAGTCAACTTCCAAGTCTTCAGCCGCGCCATGCACTGCAAAGAATTATGATCATTTCACCAATCATAACACTACATTATGTTTTCTCAGCATGGACGCCAAGATCCACCTCAAGCTTCACTCTTGAGGTGAATTTCTTGGCCTTCATGTCTCAAACACATAAGTGGGTTAGGATCAGTGAGCCAATCATAATCCTCTACGATGTTCTTCATTCCACATTGCTGCAGTCCTAACTATTGGGTAGTCCGCTGTCCAGTCGGCCCGAATACCAAAGTATATGGCTGACGTCGGTCACGGCGCATTAGACTGACGTCAGTACGTCAGGGTACTAATGCGCATGACCGACGTCATATCCTCAGTCTTTTTTGCTGCATGGTCCGATGCAGAAGCAATTTTGCGAGTGCAGGTTGGCGTTCTGAAAGTTTCTGAAGTCAGAGTTTCAGACCGAATCAAAGTTGGCTAAGTACCCCGTTGGGGAATATTTTGGTTTTTTCTTGCCTCAGTATTTAACCGGATGTCAGAAAAAGTGAATAACTGTATTTCTTGTGGGAAACAGATACCTCATAGGGATTACCATACTTGGTGTATACCTTGTTTAGGGCCTGAGCACGACGTTGTTGGATGCCGCTCTTGTGCTAGATTTAACAAACGCACTATTAAGAGGAGGTTAGACTGTGCCAGGTTAGTGTTTGGGAAGCGTTGTAATTATAAAATGCCGTCGGATGCTCCGACGCCCGCTTCAGCCAAAAAGCGCAAGGACAAAGCAGCGAAGCCTAGAGGGGAAGAACCGACAGTCCCGGACGTCGGTTCTTTAGAGGGCTCAGTGGAGCCGGAGGTTCTGCCAGGAGTTTCTTTGGAGTCTCAGGGAGAAACTTTATTGTTGCAGGATGTGTCCTCTCAGGAAGTAGGCCAGGCTGAAGGGGCTTCTCAGGTGGCTGTTCTTCCCTCTCTTCCTAAGGTGGTTAGGGCCTCGCCTTCTGTTGCCAAGGCTTCTTTAAGAGGCAGGCCTACTTTAGCTTCTGTGGGGGTTTCTCCAAGTGTTTCAGGGTCTTTGCCTAAGAAGCATATGCTAAATATGGCAGAGGATTTGATTACTATGATTAGAGGTTCTATGCCCCCTCCTGATAAGAGGCCTAGGGTGGAACCTGAGTTTGAGAGTTTTGAGCAATGTTCGGAGGCTTCTGAGTCTTCTGCTGAGGACTTGCAGGAGTATCCTCCTTATTCTGATTCTGATGTGGATGATTCTACTCCTTCAGCTTCGCCTCCTGAGGATTTTTCTTTTTCAGAGACCCTGCATTCCATGAGGGAGCATTTTAAATGGGAAGGTCAAGATTTCTCTGATTCCAGGAAGAGGCTTAGAGAATTCTTGTTTTTACCCCAGCATAGGCCTTTAGCTATACCTCCTGTTCTGAATGTTGTAGAAGATGTTTTTGCAGAGGCTTCACTAAATCCTGATTCTTTGCCTCCTGCACCAGTTAAACCGGATAGGTACTATAGGGTGCCTGAAGCCCATAAGTATCTTTTTAAGAGGCCTAGGGCAGACCCAGAAACTGTCTCTCAGGGGCCTAAAGGTGTGAAGGCTTCTGTGGTTAAAAATCCTGTTCCTCCTGATAAAGAGGCAAGGGCTTTGGATAGATGGGGAAAGAAAGTGTATACTTCTTCCACTTTAGCCATGAGGGCGTTGAATTGTCAGTTTCATATGTTAAAATATCAGAATTATCTCCTTTCACAATTGAAGTCTAAGGTGGATGCTCTGGCTGAAGGTATTGAGTGTAAAGAGCTGCAGGATTTAGTTCATGTTTCTGAACAAGTGGGAAAACATTCTTTGCAGTGTGGTTTTGATGCTGTGCAGGCCTCCTCGAGGGTGGCTGCCACTGGTTCTGTTCTTCGTAGGCACGCCTGGTTGAGAGATCAGAACTTAGCTGAGCATGTTAAGACAAGGATTTTGGATGCTCCTTTACAGTCTGATGTGTTGTTTGGTTTGCCTGTGGAAGCAGTTTTAAAGAAAATGGAGGACAAGGCTAAGTCTATGCAAACTGTTAAGGATTTTTTGCAGGTGCAGCCTCCAAGTTTAGTAGAAATTGGCCTACTAAGGGGTGGACTTATCCTGCTTATGATTCCCAGTCTAGGGGTAGGTCTAGACGTGGTAGGGGCAGAGCTCAAGGTTCTTTTAGGCCTAGGACAGGGAGTTCACCTGCTCAGACTTCTGGTGAGGGCAGGGGTCAGTCCTTTCGTAAGCAGACCCAATGACCTGCCTTTTCAGCTGCCAGTACCTTCTCGCCTGGCGGCACCTCTAGGAGGAAGACTGTCTCTTTTCAAAGAAAATTGGGATTTAATTACCCAAGACAAATGGGTTCTGGATATCATTCACCACGGTTACAGGTTTTATTTCCATACCTTGCCTCCTTTCAAAGGCATGCCAGACATTCCTCCTCTACAAAGAACAGAGGCTCGCAAACAAATTTCTCTGTTACTCCAAATAGGAGCCATTCAGTCAGTTCCTGTGCCAGAAAGGGGCCTAGGATTTTATTCTCGCCTGTTCCTAGTACCAAAGAAGGGGAACACGTGGAGACCAATTTTGGATTTATCTATCCTCAACACTTATCTGGACATTCCAAAGTTCAAAATGTTGACGTTACAACAGCTTTTACCTCTACTGGGCAAAGATCACTGGATGGTAACTTTAGATCTCAAGGAAGCTTACCTTCATGTGCCTATAATACTAAGTTGCAGAAAGTATCTGCTTCGAGCTGGAAATTCTCATTATCAGTTCTCTGCATTGCCCTTTGGCTTATCTACTGCGCCCAGAGTATTCACAAAGGTTCTGGCTCCAGTGATAGCTTACTTCAGGCTAAAAGGAATTCAAATCTATCCTTACTTGGACGACTGCCTGATTCTGGCTCAAGAAAAGGAAGACCTTCTACAGCATTTGGAATATGTCATAGCAGTGCTAAGATGCCTAGGGTATTCTGTGAACGAAATAAAGTCCAGTCTAGTACCCTCTCAAGACATGTGCTTTCTGGGTGTGAGACTGAATACAGCAGCCCAGATGGCCTTTCTAACCCCGGACAAACAAAAGAATCTTTCCAGTTACTTCCATCAATTATCTCTTCAGTCCGGGCTGACTGCAAGGACAGTCCTTCAAGCCTTAGGGTTCATGGCATCTTGTATTCTGGTGCTTCCCAATGCCAAACTGCATATGAGGAAGCTACAATGGTATCTCAAAAATCTATGGACACAGCACTGCCAGGATTTGGACACTGTCATTCAAATAATACCTTGCATTCAAAAGGAATTTTTGTGGTGGGCTCAGGAATGTCACCTAAACAAGGGACTCTCTGTGACCCGGCCAGAGGCAAGTCAGATTCTAACGACAGATGCCTCAGACATTGCTTGGGGAGCTCATCTAGATGGAAAGTGGATACAAGACAAGTGGCCTGCCAGACTACAGCATCTACATATCAACATGAAAGAGATGTTAGCAGTCCAGTTTGCATTAATGGCTTTCAAGGAGTTACTTCTTCCAGGGCAGGTGTTGATTCTAACAGACAACACAACTGTCATGTAGTACATCAACAAACAAGGGGGAACACATTCTTACCCATTGTGCAGGCAAGCAATGATTTTATGGGAGACTGCGCTCAGCTTGCAACTAACTCTTCAGGCAAGGTTTCTGCCGGGAGCACAGAACTCCTTAGCAGATGTGTTAAGCAGACAAATCATGGATCCCCACGAGTGGAAACTGGATCTTCATGTATTTCAAAAATTGAGAGTGTCATGGGGAACTCCAGACATAGATCTGTTTGCTTCTCCACTAAACCACCAGCTGCCAAAGTTTTGCACGAAGGGATTTCATCACACAGCTTGGAAAGTGGATGCTTTTTCTTTCAGTTGGAAAAATCTTCATGTGTATGCTTTTCCACCTCTGCCTCTTCTCCCAAAGGTGCTTCTAAAGGTCAGACAAGACAAGCCAAGGATGATTTTAATAGCTCCAGATTGGCCTCGGCAGCACTGGTACCCATTACTGAGGAGTCTGGTAAGGAAGCCTCCATGGCCTTTACCCTTGATTCCACACCTATTGTCTCAGAGGGACGGTCATCTGCTCAATGTCAAGCTTCAAACTCTTCATCTAACAGCCTGGCATATTCTGTTTTGAAAGACAGCAGGTCTCAACTTCCTCAACAAGTTTTAAATGTGATTATGGAAGCCAGAAGACCTAGTACAAGGAAAGTGTATGCAGAAAAATGGAAGAGATTTTTATTTTGGACTGCAGCAGAATTTGGAGATTTCGGAGCCTAATTTGAGTGTGGCTCTTCAATATCTTACTGAGTTATTGGACAAAGGTTTGTCTTTCTCTTCCATTAAGATTCATGCTGCAGCAATTTCAGCTCACTATGATTGTGACCCACCATTGTTTTCACATCCTTTATTCAAGCAATTTCTTAGGGGGGCAAAGAATATAAGACCTCCCCGTAGAGCTCCTACTCCTGCTTGGGATCTCAATTTTGTGTTGGAGAAACTTACTCTACAACCTTTGAGCCTGCAGCTACTGCTGACCTGAAATACTTGTCATGGAAGACTGCTTTTTTGTTGGCCATTACTTCTGCAAGAAGGGTTTCTGAGTTACAGGCCCTTATGGCGGTTGAGCCTTTTTGATTTTTCATAAGGATAGGGTATCATTACGCACTAATCCTTCCTTTATGCCTAAGGTGGTTTCTAGTGTGGCTTTAAACCAAACTATTCATTTGCCTACTTTCTATGCAGATCCCCAAAATAAAGGGGAAAAGATTTTGCACACTTTAGATGTACACAGGCAATTGCGTTATTATTTAAGCAGGACTAAGGATTTTAGAAAGTCTCAGCAGTTGTTTGTTTCTTTTGCTTTGAGTTCAGGGCAAGCCTGTGTCAAAACAAACTATTTCTAGGTGGATTGGGTTTTGCATTGCATTTTGTTATTCCCATCATGGCAAAGAGATTCCAGCTGGGATTAGGCCTCATTCCACTAGGGCTACTGCCACTTCAACAGCATTTCTAAGGGGTGGCAACTAAGGATATTTTGGAGGCAGCTACTTGGAGTTCAGTGCATACTTTCTCTAAGCATTACCACCTTCCTCTCTACTCTAAGTCTAGGGCTGGTTTTGCCACAGCTATTTTGCAAGGCATGTTATCAGCTCCTGCTTCCTTATGATTTGCCAGCCTCCCTTACCTCTGCTTTGGGATTCTACCCAATAGTTAGGACTGCAGCAATGTGGAATGAAGAACATAGTACAGTTTTGTACCTACCATAAATGTAGATGTTCGAGGATCCACATTGCTGCAGTCCAATTTACCCTCCCTCCTTCCCCTCTGTGTTTAGCGGTGGTTGTGTAGGTGAGATTATATTCTGGTACCTTTGTATATATTGTATATGTTTTTGGTGCAGGTATGTTTGGTGTGTTTTGGTTTTGGCCTTGTCTTTTTAGGGTCTTCTGACATCTGGGGCAAGAAAAGACTGAGGATATGACGTCGGTCATGCGCATTAGTACCCTGACGTACTGACGTCAGTCTAATGTGCCGTGACCGACGTCAGCCATATACTTTGGTATTCGGGCCGACTGGACAGCGGACTACCCAATAGTTAGGACTGCAGCAATGTGGATCCTCGAACATCTACATTTATGGTAGGTACAAAACTGTACTTTATACACTTGCTTTTTTCAAAACTATAGCTACTCACAGAAATGAAATATAATAAATCTATAAATAACATTCAAACTGGTAATAATGTTGACATTAACTAAAAAAGTAAATCAAATATGGAAGTAATGTGTAATTACAATGTGCTACAAGTAAAAAAAAAAAAAATATATATATATATATATATATATATATATATGTATATATATATATATATATATATATATATATATATATATATATATATATATATATATATATATATATATATATATAGAGAGAGAGAGAGAGAGAGAGAGAGAGATTCTTAATGAAACTAACTCTTTTATACCCAGACTTGTTAAGATAGATTTAGGAAGTAACACAGCATGATTGTTCTGGTAAAATAAGAAAAAGGATCCTTCAATTATTAAATTATTTTTTAAAGTAACACGTGACTTTATATGCATTTAGATATTTTAAAGTAACTGCAGCAAATTTAGTAAAATATATTTGTTGACGTCCTTGGAGACATGATGTATTATTTTATAGTGCAGTCAGGGTAGATGTTAAACTTAGATTGGTTTTATCAAGACAATGAGATACTGTAATTCAAAATGGTTTGATTCCATAACAATTTTTATTAAGACTATGCTGTGCATATAAACTACTGAACAACAACAATAAGAATCAATTACAGGAGGTTAAAAAGCCTGAGAAAAGGGAATGAAAATACAATTTACAAAATAACAATGGAAGGACATCTGCATGGTTCCCAAGTATGTAAAGCCACCCAGAAGGTTTAGCATTTTTGCATGTAAATGCTTGCATATATATTTTTATAACCCAAGCAGACTTCAGAGAATTCATCCTCAGGCTGATGCCAAGTTCTGGCACTGTAAGTATAGAAAGAGTAGTAAATGGGAACATTGTTTGAGGAATGTAAAGAGCTGGCAGATTTTAAAAATTCCCTACAGAGTACTTTGTCAGAAACCTATTTATTCTATATTCCAAAGTATTGTACTCTAAATTTTACTATCAAAAAGTTATATTTTACAAATGTAACTGTGAAAAGAGTATGGGTAAGGAATTATACATTCAGGTCATAGAATACTTCATTTTATTAGCTATAAAATAAGAGTATAATGTAAAAATCACAGTTATTTAACAAATATTACTTATACACACCTTCACAGATGTAATACATGGATAAGGACAGATTTTTTCCTTCTACCAGTTTTCATAATATGGGCTCACATTTTACTATGTTACTAAATATTTTTGATCATGGATGTTTATAACTGGAATCTAGTATATGACACAAGCTCTTAATATAGACTTGTTGTTGTTGTTTGTCTTTCGGCTTTTCGGTAAGGGGTCGCCACAGCAGAACTCCGGTCTGCTAATGATTGGCAGTAGATTTTTATGAAACGCTGAGGTGCCAGCTCGACACCCAACCTTCAACAAAGGCATGCCCATTTATGCATGTGTTTCGAACGCTACCTTGCAAATTCTCAAACGACTTCACCACTAGACCAGAATTCCCAAGGAAAATTAAAGGTATGTATGAGAGGAATATAAAAAGTATATGAAAACACTGACATTTTATAATTTGAAATGTTTTTAAATGTCCCATGAAATCAATATTATTATTATTATTGGTTGGGAATACAAAATGACTGCAACTAAGAATATAAGTAAACAATATCAAAATTAGCAAATTTAAACACATTAAAATAATTTTATTAATACGTTAAATGCAAACAGAGATTAAGAAATTTTAAATTTCAAAAATAACCTTACAACAGCAACATCAAAATCTAACTCCATATGCCTCTGCCTTAAACCAAAGAGATTAAAAATTAAGAACAGGCTTGCAAAAATTAAAAACAAAAATACAAGTTCTTATCTAGGTAAGAATAGCTTAGATGAAAGATCTATTTTCTGTAATGATAGCCATTAACAAAAATACAATCTCTTATCTAGGTAAGATTAGCTCAGGTGAAAAATCTATTTTCTATAATGAAAGATATGAACAATCTCTTCAACATATAGAAAGTACTAAAAAAATTATGTTAAATAAATATGTAATAGACCAAAAAAGACGTACTTTAATAAAAATTCCATGTCATTTTAACTACTTGAACTAATAAGTTAGTAAATGCTTCTGCACTAGAACTAACAGAATTGAAAAAAAGAAATAGAAGAACTAATGGAACACCTATAACTATTTATCTGTGTTTGCAAAGGTTTGAGCTTGTTTTAGCTCAGTGGATCCTGTTTTGGTCTTGCAGACCAGGGCAGCAGTAGAAAGAGAGAGAGACTAACTGATTCTAAATATCTCAGTTTGCCTTTTCTTGTTGAATTTGTTTAAATTTGTTTATTGCATTTCACCTTGGCTATTTTTTAAATAACTGCATTTGTTTGTTGGCTACACACTCAAGTGCGCTAAACTGTTCTATGTTTAAAAAGTTAATTCACTGCTGTTCTAAGTGTATATTTACTGTTTTTCTGAAAAAAAAATGAAAAAAAAAACAAAAAAAATCTGTTTTCTCATTTCTCCCGCCTTTTTCTGATACTAGAATAGTCTGCATTCAGATTTTCTGAACTCAGGACTATATTGGAGTATGAGTTGCCCATTCCTTCCTGTGACAGAGGGAAGCCTTTCTGCTCATCAGTGGGAGTGGTAAGCATTTTGCACCCTATCTACTGCTAGAGGAGTGGTTTCCAGCTCTGACATTGTACCTTATTGGCCGTTTTGGGCTGCATTCTCTCCCTTTTAACTTTCTGCCTTAAAACCCATGTTTCCATGGGTTTGCACTTGTTTTAGCTCAATGGATCCTGTTTTGGCATCCTGCAGACTACAAGGGCAGCAGAAGGAAGAAAGAGACTAACTGATTCTAAGTATCTCTGTTTGCCTTTTCTTGTTGAATTGGCTTAAATTCATTTATTGCACTTTACCTTAGCTGTTTTTTAAATTACTGCATTTATTACAATTGCATGTATTGTTTGTTGCCCACACACTCAAGTGCGCTACCCTGTTCTGTGCTTAAAAAGTTTTAATTCACTGCTGTTCTAAGTGTATAGTTACTGTTTTTCTAAAAAAAAAAAAAATCTGTTTGCTCATTTCTCCTGCCTTTTTCTGATACTAGAATAGCCTGGATTCAGATTTGCTGAATTCAGGTCTGTATTGCAGTTCTGAGTTGCCTAGACTTTACTGTGATAGAGGGAAGCCTTTCTGCTTATCAGTGGGAGTGGTAAGCATTAAGCAGCCTATCTACCACTAGAGCAGTGGTTTCTAGCTCCGAAATTATACCTTATTGACTGTATTGAGTTTGGGATGCATTCTATCCCTTTTACTTTTTGTCTTAAAAACCCATGTTTGCATGACACCCAGTGCCGCTAAGTTAGGGTAAACTATTACCAGTGCCAGAAAGTCTACTCTTCACTTTTTCCCTTAGATCTTGCTAGTTTTCATCTTTTTAGCACTCTTAACTAGACTATTAAGTCCGGCACTTGCTCAAAACGTCTTGTAGCAATTACTGTAGCATATATACTGCTACCAGCACTAAACTTTCCATAAGTAAAAATAAAAACAGCTTCAGTACTTAATATATTGAACACATATCCAGGCATGCCTGAAGCTCAGTTGCCTGTGCTCTCTCCTATTAACCTGGTGAACCTGGGTATCCTGAGGCAATGTAGCAACTGCTTCATGTACACAGACAGCCCTCTGCTCTTACCCCCCCCCAACACTCTAACTTGTGAGAGACGCACCTATATAGGCAAATTGGAAGCCAAGCACTCTCCAGCCAAAACTGAGCTAGACAGTCAAGAGGAGAAGGTCAACACCTGCACCTCACAACATGGAACATATAGCCCTCTAGAACATACACCACCACAACTCTCACATAGTAACAAAACCCACACCCACTTTTGCTGAGGTGCTCAATAAAAATCTACACAAACAGAGACCTCCGAGGCAGAAATGCAGGCAACCATCATATCCCAACACAAACCATGAGACACATGCCTCATATAAACAGTGTCCCACTCAACCAAAGCCCGTAAAGCAAAACAGCTTACCCAAGGCACTATTCATTGGTGACTCAATAGTAAGGCACACTGATGTCCCACTCAATAGTAAGGCACACTGATGTCCCACTCACTAAGTTAAACAAAGATAAAGTTAGTCAGCTGTCCATCGGGTGCCAGGATCCGCCACATAACGCATGCACTTAGGTCACTCCACAACAGATACAAATATGACTCTGTCATTATCCATGTTGGTGTGAATGACCCAAGACATATCTCCCTGGACTACATGAAGAGAGACATGGAGGAGCTCTCAGATCTTGTAGCGCAGACAGGTATGACCCTAACCCTGAGTAGCATCCTACTGTCACCCAGAATTATACCACAGTACAAGCAGAAAATGATTGACTTCAACAATTGGCTAAGTTTCTGGTATCATTCTAAGGGGATCTAGTATCTATCTGCCTGGTATAAAATGATCGATAGACCTCAATGCTTTGCCAGAGATGGCCTGCACCTGTCACCCCTGAGATTCCAGACATTGGCCAAGGCTCTTGCCACCCCTATAGTGCCTTTTATAGGCAATGTCCTGAAGACAAAATTACCACCATAACAGCTACAAACAAATGTTATCTCAGAGTTATGCTACTCAACACTAGAAATGCACTCACTCTGAGCACTCCTTAAAATGGAGAACATTGAAATATGTGCAGTAACAGAAACCTGTTTCAAGGCTTGGGAGAGCACCCCTGCACCACCAGGTGATAATTCATACCATACTTTTTGGCCCCAAAGCCAGGGCCGAACCCCTAAAGGCAGTGGTGTGTCCATATTCATAAAGGATATGCAGACATCCAGACTAGTAGCCCAACGTAATGCTTCAGAGATACCACAGGTACAAATAACACAGGGTAAGACTGCAATCCATGTTATAGCCTGCTATAGATCTCCCACCAAGTCCCAAGACTCCCACTCCATATTTTTAAACACCCTGGAAAATATTAAGGTACACCCCAATACCCTTATACTGGAGAACTTTAACTACCCCATCCATTAACTGGAAAAATTACTCCTATATCACCATACTAGCTCAATGTTTTCTGGAATTAATTACTTCCAATGCCCTGGACCAACTCATTCTTACCCCCACCAGGGGTAGCAACATCCTTATCATGGTCATTACTAACATGGAAGCCTGTTGCTCCACACCAATAATAAACTCCTTCCTGGTCAGATCTGACCACAAGCTAATCACCTTGGATATCCACATCTCACCCTCACCCCCCACCCCCACCCGGTAAAGGAAACCACCATGAAAAACTTCTGCAAAGCTAGCTTTGGGTTTCTGAAAACATAGGTGGTTAACTTCACAACACCCATGCAAATGGAAAATAGGTGCATGACTGCTGAATCATACACAAATCACTGTACGAACACATATACAAGTGCATGGAATGGGTCATACCAAACAGAACCAAGATGCTCTCCTCCAAAAAGGGGAAGTCAATCTGGTGGGTCCCCTACCATAAACAAACTCTACAACAAAAGGAAGAAATTGTTGCAGAAAAAGTGAAGTCCCAAGACTGGAAAAACTCTCTGGTTAGCCTCAGCAAAAAACTGAGATCCCCCATCAAATCCACTAAAGCTAGCTACGAAAACAAAATTGCAGCAGATACTTAAGTTAACCACAAGGCATTTTATAGTTACTTCAAGAATCTACATGGCAATACTCAGATCCCCTCTGAGCTACAGCACAATGGCAACACATATACAGAGCCAAATGATATTGCCAATATACTGGCAGAGAGGCTCAGTGCTAATTTTACCCCACTTTCACCCCCCCCCCAAAGGTCCTATCACAATACCAGAGGAATGCCAAGTTCCTATTATCAGTGCTGCACAGGTTAAAACCACACTGTCAAAAGCCATGAATACAGCTTCCATGGGACCTGATAATATCCCTGGCTGTGTTCTACATGAATTACAAAGTGAACTGGAACCACACCTGAGTGCCCTGTTCAATCACAGCCTCACTTCAGACTTTGTTCCTACCAAATAGCACACCACTACGGTCATCCCACTCCACAAAGGGGGAGCGACCACAGACCCTGGGAACTACCACCCCATTAGCCTAACTAGTCTGATATGCAAGGCTATGGAGCACATCATCATGGACCTTATAAATAGGGAATCTCCAAACACTGGACCTCACACAGTTTTGATTTGTGAAAGATAGATCATGCCTGCTCAACCATATAGACTTCTTAGAGTCCGTCACCAGAGCTGTAGATGAAGGCAAGGTAGTTCACACAGCCTACCTCAATCTTGCCAAGGCCTTCAACACCATCCCTCACTCAGGAATCATAGATCGGGGTCTATGCCTAGTTTAGTGAGCCTATGTCACAAGGTAGATTGCAAACTGGCTGACTGATGGAACCCACACTGCAAAAAGTAGCAGACTCCAAATCTGACTACCGACCAGTTACAAGTGGAGTCCTTCTATGTAGCACATCTCATTACAAAGAGTTTCTCATCCAGGAAGAAAGAGGTCATAATCCCTCTCTACTCGTCCCTCATTAGACCTATTATAGAATACAATGCCCCTTTGGCAAGTACCTCACTAGACACCTTTAACTGTAAAGGTCACAAAATACCTCACTAAGAGGATCCTGAGCCTTAAACACGTGCCTGATAAAGATAGACTCAAAAAACTCCAGCTATACTCTGTCTCATATCGCCTACTTAGAGGCGATCTATGCTTGACCTACAAAGCCATGTCTGATCCAGAGCTGTTAGATATGCTACATCTAAAGAAATCCCAATCCCTCCATGCCACATGCTCCAGGGGCCTCACCCTCATTACCACACTAAACAGAACATACTGGAGGGACAGGTTCCTAATCCAGAAACTACCCATGCTCTGGAACAAATTTCCCATTCACGTCAAACAGAGCACCTCATTGGCCCTCTTCAAGAGAAATCTTGACGAGTGGATGGGCATTAGAAAATTCACCCCGGGGACCACTTCAGTGGCCCAGCTTGATAGGGGCACTGAAAAACTATTATCAGGCAGCATGATGCCAGGGAATCTTTTTGGGCTAGGCTTACACAGGCCCCAGGCTGATAGCCTAGTACATGTCTATGAACATACAAACTAATTAAATATAATTAAACTGATGTATCCAAAGATTAAATTATTTCCCCAACCTTCAATTAACATGATATCCAGGCCTAACAAAGACATTTTAGATCAAAACAAAGAGTTATGAGAATGGGTTGTATATTAGCAATGAATACCACAGTCTCAGTTGTGTCCAATTTCCTAAGTCAGGCCTAGCCACTTGAAACAGACCTCTTCCTGAGGCGAGAGAAAAACCACCTAAAATTTTTAAATCCATAATATAAAGAGAAGGGCTGGTTTCAATATCTCATACACTAGTCAATCATTGTTATAATTGTGTTACATTTGCTATAAAACAGTGTTGAATGCATAACTGTCAATATCACAAATTCTTAGCTTTTCTACTTGTTCAATCAATAATTGTACCTTGCACATAATTCTGATTTGTACTGCTTACTTCTACTGTATCGATGTATGTATGTATGTAACACAGAGGTACTTACCTAGGGAAACTGCTATGTATGCATGTAACAGAGAGGTACTTACCTAGGGAAACTGCTATGCCAACATAAAAGCACAAAAAATTAACAGTAATAGTTTTTGGATGGTTGCATGAAGGTAAACACTTGGTAGTTTGTATAGGCACTGATCAAATGTGTGCAAGTAGTAAAATGGTTAACCTAACAGTATATATGTGTGCATGGTTGTTTGAGCCTGTATGACTTCATGCAAGTTTATAGGAAAAGTACTAGGCTAGCTGTCTTTCAGAGTTATTTTAACTCTAGTTAATTTTGCAAAGGTTAGAATCAAACCTTATACCTTGAGTCTGTGAGGTAAACATCTTAACCATTATGCTAACACTCTCCCAGTTTATGTGAAATATATAGATATATAAAACTGCTATGAATTGTCACACAGTACACAGAATTGATTAATTTTGATATGACCAAGATGACTGGGTGGTAGTCGAGAGCAACACATTATATACAAGGAACCCTGACACAGGCAGGAAGGGTGCCTGAAGCAAGTGCCCCCACAACCTACTGCACATGCTCACCCAGTACTAATAAGTGTAAGTTCTCCAGAGAACTTTTGTTTCATTTTATTCATTGGTTCTTCCTCTCCAGATTTTTTGTGTATTTGACTGTCCTATCCGGATTGGGTTTTAGCCCAAGATGTAGCTTTTCTGGAACATATCAAAAACATTACTTTAAAACATGCTAACACATTTTATATGTTCATGTCTGCATGGAAAAGGTAGGCTCATGGCAGGTTATATATTATATTCTTACTTGGGGAGAAATGTGCAAGGCCTCAGTGTAGATATTGCAGATGTAGGTGAGATTCATGGTGGCCCTTGGAGGTACTATATTAGTGACTGGGGAGGGGGGTCACACATGGGGTAATACAGAAGCAGATGTGCATTTCCTACAGATCTCCTTGATTAGTGTGCAATCTGCCATATGTATAACTCGGTGATAGCATGTGGGGTCCTAGCAGTCCCCCCTGCAGCTGAAGCTGTGGCTCCTCACTCATTGTTAATGCTTCTTGTCCATTACTGGGGAAGTGCTCATGTTGATGGGCATCGCACCAACAAATTTAGTGGTGTACCCCATACCGAACTTAAATATTACTGTAGAAACAGGTAAAACATTAAGAATGGAAGGAATAAATAAGAGAGGAGCAAAAACATGGCTACGGCCCAGTGACCAAAATGGTAGTAAAATTAAAGTATAGTAATTATTAATGGACAATCTACCCATGACAAGCATGGTTTACCTTCGAGGGTAAATGAAATTTGTCATGATTCATAATCCAGTATTGTCAATCCTTTGTTTCTGTATATATAAAATATAAAACCAAAGAGAAAAGCTGAGGTACAGTCAAGTCCTACAAATAAACTCCAAAGAATTCTCAAATAGAATCAAAGCCAGGCTTTAATGACTGTACAGTTAGCACTTTCACAATGAAACTCATTGCTTCATCAGACCATAAAATATATACATGATAAAATCACATTTATCACAAACATCCAATCATAAACAACTAATAATATTCAACAAATCAGCTTTTCACAAATAAAAACAATGTTGAATTGGTAAATAAAATTATCAGCATAACCCTCTCAACTTTAAAAATGGTTTAAGTGAGACCATGTCATTCAGCACACTGCCTTTGCGCTTACTGAATCCAGAGAAGCTAAATGGATTTTTAAAGTTGAGAGGGTTACATGTTCCTTCCTGCTATTATCTTGCCTATGAAGAGATCTCTTCTACTAGCTGCACAGACTCCAGATCTGCTCCTTTAGAACCCCACTTCCCATCTGTCTACATGCCTTACATCTTTTTCCCCCAGAGAGGTCTTTCCAGTAAATTACACCACACCCATCTCACCCATTATCCATTAACAATTTCATTTCTTTCTAAGCCTGTAAGCCGTTTATCTACTCTGCTATACGCTGGATTGCAGTGTTCTGTACTAATATGCATCATGTAATGCAGTATCCTACTTAGCCACACGCCAGTGGATGGAGATGTTCTGGGATGGTGTGTACTACAATGTGCTTATCCATGCACCTGCACATGGAAGGGAACTCTTCCAGGCTAGTACTTGCTACTCTAACAGATACTAACAAGCAATGGAGGTGCTTAAAAAATGGAATTTGTACAGCAATGTGGGTTATGTGCCCGCGTTATTTATATAAACTGAGGTATTTGTGATATGAGGCAAGTATATTTAAATGGTGCACACCATCCCAGGCTCTGTACAAACATTATCCATTGTGCTGGAGATGTATGCATTGGGGGGATAACAGAAAAACATCATAGAAAATGAAATTTACATCACATGAGATCATTCATTACCAACAGTTCAAAAGATAGATGCTAGAAAACCGGATATTGTGGCCCATGAAAAAAAGACAAAAGTAGCATTGATCATTGAAACTGGCACACCCAGTGACTACAGTGTCTTGCATACAGAGAGACAAAGTCATAAAAACTCAGGATTTGCATGTAGAAAAGAGCAATGCAGACAAAAAGATACCCAGATAGTTCCAATAGTAGTAGGAGTGGGTCTGTATTAAAACGTCAACAGGGCAGAAGAGCGAACGCCTTTATGCTGACAGCATAACCGAAACGACTAAATCTCGAACGGCCAGAACAGTGATTTTTTTTTCCACAGGGGAAAAAAAAATCACTGGGCCATTGTCGGGACTTTGCCATTTCCTCCACTGTAGTGCGATCTCGGAGTTGGTAATATTTAGGTAGGGGGTGGGGGGCATAGCCCGCCACATTGGTGGGTGTGGGGGCAAATCCCCCCAACTTTATTTTGTCTGTCGGTTTGTTTTTTTTGTCGGCCCAGTGATTTTTTTCCCCTGGGGGAAAAAAAAAATTGCTGTTCTGGCCATTCGAGTTTTAGTCGTTTTGGTTAAGCTGCATTGACAAGGACATTTGCTCTTTTGCCCTGTTGACGTTCAAATATAGACCTGTAGGAGCAATGGGTCTTATATAAAACAATCTACAATTGTATTTAGATACTTTATCAATACATGTAACCCCATACGGATTGCAGGAGTCATCATTACTGCGCACATTGCAGATGCTATGAAGTCGCACTTCTGGCTGACATCAAAGATTGAAACAATACTAATTTCATGAACTTTAATTGTACTTTGACTTAGGAATGGGGTCCATTCCTGTCATGATATTAGAAACCCAAAAGACTTGGAGAAATTAAAAAAGGGCAGTACTAAAGATTTCACACATAGGTTAATGCTGCCACAGACTGGTGGAATGGAGACCATAGTAAACAAGTGACATGCTGAATGAAGTTGCTACCAACCCAATATTTTCGGGACAGTGTAGAAAAACGGATCAGTCAAACTGGTTTCACAATTGTTGAGCACTCATGCCATAAAGATATAATGATGCATCACAACCAGACATTTACAGTGATTCAGTTTTGAAAATACAAAAAAAAAAAATCCAGAGTAACTAAGATTCATAGGCCTTAAAGAAGACTAAAGCAGAGTGAACATTACTCTTTACTGAATGAAACATGAAACTGAATGGCTGATGCAAAAATAAATGAAATTCGAGGACGGGCATCTTTGTGAAATCTTTATATATGTAGAAGATTTACTATTTCAAGGCTTTAAGTACACTGTATGCTTTTCTGCTTCTTGTGGGAAGATTTTTGCAATTGACAAGCAGAAATAAATGAGAATCTTTCAATTTGACTATAGCAGCTGAGACTAAATTTAATACATTTCCTTATTTGTTTTTCTTTATGTGCATTGCTTAAAAAAGTACTAGAAAGCCACATGTTATGATATTTCAGATGCTCTGTATTCAAAGAGATCCCACAACGTTTCTAACTATCCCATTTTTAGAAAAATGAGTTATTCCCCTTGATGCACACCCACATACCTACACCCACACACACTGAGGAAGTTTATTTTACTAGTGATTCTGTAAAAGCTATAATGCTTCTAAAAGTCAACTTTCTGCTTTAATGAAGCCTTTAAAAAAACAAGGCTACATCATCAATCCATCCTTTCATCCATGCTCAAGAGACTTCTACAGTAACTCCATAAACAGCTGCCACCATCCAGAGAGTTTACCAGGCAACTACACAACAAGATTGCCAAGTCTTTCTTTTGTCTCTGTCACACAAATATACACACACACACATAGGAACAATTGAGGGTTGCCAACCTGCCTTCTTTGTCTTTGGTAGGAAAACAAAGGACCCAGAGAACATCCACGCAGACATACGACTGTTTAATATACAATTTACGAACTACAGAACAAACTGGCACCCCACCTAAGTACCATGTTCAATCATAGCCTCACCTCAGGCTTTGTGCCTGCTGAATGGCGCACAGCAATGGTTATCCCTCTCCACAAGGGGGGAGCCACCACGGAGCCCGGGAACTACCGCCCCATTAGCCTGACGAGCCTGGTCTGCAAGGCCATGGAATGTATCATGGAACTTATAAACAAAGACATTGGTAATCTCCAAACTCTGGACCCCACCCAGTTCGGGTATGTAAAAGGCAGATCATGTCTCCTAAACCTGATAGACTTCTTTGAAGCAGTCATCAAAGCCGTAGACAAGGGTAAGGTGGTTCACACAGCCTATCTAGATCTTGCCAAGGCTTTCTACACCATCCCCCACTCTGGAATTATAGATAAACTCACTAAACTAGGTATAAATCCCTATGTCACAAGATGGGTTGCCAACAGGCTCACTGACAGAACCCACACTGTCAAAGTAGCAGACTCCAAACCCGACTTAAGACCAGTGACAAGTGGACAGGGTTCAGTCCTGGGTCCTCTCCTGTTTGGTATCTACTTCTCTAAAGTACAGTCACAGAAGGTATTTGGCTAAGTTTGCAGATGACTGCAAACTAGGAGCCATAATCAAAACTCCTAACGATGTGGACATCCTACAAAAGGGCCTCACTGAGACAGATGCCTGGTGTCAAAGCCATGGCCTTAAACTCAAAGCCAAAAAGTGCATTGTCATCCCCTTTGGTAAAAACTCTGTACCCACGAATTATAACATAGGCGATAGTATACTCATCACCAAAAGTGTGATAAGAGACCTTGGGACACAGGTGGACAGTAGTCTCTCCTTTGATAGTCACATTGCCACAGTAGTCAGGAAATCTTTCTACGTGGCACACCTCATCACAAAAAGTTTCTCATCCAGAAAAAAAGAGAGGTCATTGTTCCCCTTTACTCATCACTCATTAGACCCATTATAGAGTAAAATGTCCCTTTTGGTATGTACCTCACAAGACATCTACAACAACTGGAAAGGCCGCAAAAATACCTCACAAAGATAATTACCAGCCTCAAAGAGATGCCCTACACAGATAGTCTTCAAAAAACTCCAGCTTTACTCTGTCTCGTATCGCCTACTCAGAGGTGATCTCTGCCTAACATACAAAGCTATGTCAAACCCAGAGCTGTTGGACATGCTCCACTTAAAGAAATCCCAATCCCTCCGAGCTACACGGTCTAGGGACCTAAACCTTGTCACCACAATAAACAGAATATGCCAGAGGGATAGATTCCTGTCCCAGAGACTTCCCATACTCTAGAATAAACTACCTATCTGTATGAAACAAAGCTCCTCAATTGGCACTCTTCAAGAAAAATCTTGATGATTGGATGGGAAATAGGAAATTCACCCCGGGGATCACCTCAGCGGCTCTGCTCGACAGTGGCACAGGAAAATAATTTTCTTGGGTGGCAAAAGCCAGGGTACCTTTTTGGCTGGGCTTGTATAGGCCCCAGGGCCGATAGCCTAGTTCCTACTTATGAACCTATGAATTCACATACTCTTAAGGTTTAATATAAAGAAATGTCTATTTTACAAATACAGAGCAGTTACATTCCTTTCCCCTGCATTACAAAAGCTAGGAATATTTTTGTTTAGTTTGATGTGCATGTAAGGGCTTCTAGGAAAGGGGTAAGCAGATGGGGTTACTTACATAAGAGATGGAACTGCTCTGTGTGGCCTTAGCACAATAGTGAATGCCAAAGAGTATACCAGTGAAGGGCAGACAGAATCAAACTCAAAGCAACAGAATGACCTTTTAGCTCAGAGTTTTAATTCTATAGTGTAATTATTAGCAGTATACACAGAAACCCTGTAAAAAGCACACAGGGTGCTGTTGGCGAGTGCCAACTGTATGCTAAGGGTGCTGTTGGCGAGTGCCAACTGTATGCTAAGGGTGCTGTTGGCGAGTGCCAACTGTATGCTAAGGGTGCTGTTGGCGAGTGCCAACTGTATGCTAAGGGTGCTGTTGGCGAGTGCCAACTGTATGCTAAGGGTGCTGTTGGCGAGTGCCAACTGTATGCTAAGGGTGCTGTTGGCGAGTGCCAACTGTATGCTAAGGGTGCTGTTGGCAAGTGCCAACTGTATGCTAAGGGTGCTGTTGGTGAGCAGCACTATTGCACCAGGTACACAACGGTTATGCCAAGGATAGAAAGCAGGGTCGGTATTACTTCATCAAAGAGTCGGTTCATCGAATGTCATTTTATTAGAAATGCCATTCAGTGAACCTCTCTCTTGTGCGGGGCTATCTCCCCCCCCCCCACAAATTATATATACTGACTGAGATTGTACTCCATGGGAAAGGGCAAATGTTCAAATCCCCACCATAATGCGATCTCAACAATGGTTCAATGAACAGCATTTTGATAAAATGCCATCTGAAGTGCCATTCAATGAACTGATTCTTCTATAAAGTAATAGGGACCCTAGACAGCATTATAACACTATGCTACCTGCAGATATGGTATCCACTTGCTCCTGTGGTAGTAGTCATTCCATGCTAGGCATGACTACATGTGACATGTACCCCCCCCCCCAAGCCCTAGTATGCATCAATGACTAATGCAGTTCACAATCATAGTGAAATGCATTGCACATTCTTGTATACTATCCACCATTTTATTTTCATTTCACTTTTATACTCAGAGGTGGATTTCTCAAAAGCAGATGCATCTCCAAGGTTATGTATCTGTACTTGATGCCCACTGGTACATGGGAGGGCAGTTATTGCACTGTTCTTCCACATCAGTAGTAGCAGCTTTGCATGTCTCACATTGCAGTACCTTGATCAACTTATTGTGGTGATGTGATTGTATTTTTTTCCATATGGTGAGTGTGTGCGTACTCATCCATCTACCTGCTTAACTGAATAAACTATTGGAAACTTCACAAGATGACTTTATTCCTCCCACAGGGATGGTTTCAGAGAGAGTCTCCTTGATCTGCTAGCTAAAGTGATTTTATATGGATTAATCCAGCATTCTCTATTTGTTGTTAGTCCTGTCACCTCTCTGGGTCATAGGTGGGATACCAGACTTCACTAGAGTCCTCTGGATAACCTCTGTTTACTAGTCGCCACCATGGAGATCAGCGAGCAGTCCTCCTCCATTGCAGGATGGGCTTTTCCACCCTCCCTGTCTGCATTGCCAAGCACCCAAGCTGATGCTCAAACTTCGATTTTCTAGAGAGTAGTCGGGGCTTTATCTCGCTATGTCACCAGTGCAAGAAGTCATAGCACTACTTTGCAACAACATCAGGGATGGCATCAGATGGGTGACATGATGGAACGTGTGTCTGTGTGTGTGTACATATCCAAATTTGTCTTAGAGGGTTAGCTGAACATCATAACAGCACAGGTACTCCTTTTTACTAGTGCACTTCTGTAATTGTGATGCAGAGTATGTTATGTTAACAGCTTTAATATGTGATACAGCTGTCTTTGCACTGTGTCACTACAATTATACAGGTATATTTAATATTTTGACAGAAAAACACTGACTGACAACATTGAAACCTAAATGTCAAAGTCAAGAAAGCTGACACATTAGGAAAAAGTAAACCTACAGTGTATAATCACAATACAGTGGGTATCAAGAATTGGCTATTTCCCCAATGTAGTGCGATCTTGGTGTTAGTATATATAATTAACAAGGGATGTGGGGGTGCAACCTGCCCTCAACATGTGGGCACATGGGGAATTAAGCGTTCTGCTGGTGTTATGGCACTCAGCATTCAGAAAGTTCATTCTGAAGACATAAATCCCAATTATACATGTTTAGTCTGCATCAGATGCCTGCTTTTTGCACTGCTTCTGGATTTGCACTATGCATTAGTCTCTGAAATGGGAGTTGGCTTTCATTGCATTTATGAGCATAATGTAACTTTGCCGTTGAACTAGAAAGGCTCAACCAGACTCTCTGTTACATTTTGCTGTGAGGGAAATGTTAACTTGCTTTTTATTTGTTGTATTACTTTATTGCCTTTTTCTATTTTGAATACTGTGATTTGTTTTATTTACCTTGTGTTTTACTTGTATTCTGCTTTTAACTGCATATTAAAACTTGAATAGACCACAGCTCGTTCTCTCTCTCGTGAGTCAAGCAGAAATTAGTACAGGCCAGTTAAGGTTAATCATCTGTGATCTGAGGGGTGGACAAGGGTAAGGTGGTCCACACAGCCTATCTGGACCTTGCCAAGGCCTTCGACACCATCCCCAACTCTGGAATCATAGAGAAACTTACTAAGTATGGCATTAATCCCCACGTCACTCAATGTGTTGCCAACAGGCTTACTGACAAGACCAACACTGTAAAAGTAGCAGACTCCAAATCCAGCTCCAGACAAGTGGAGTACCTCAGGGTTCAGTCCTGGGACTGCACTTGTTTGGCATCTACTTCCCTGAAGTACAGGCCAACACTAAGGGACTCTGGCTAACAAAGTTCGCATATGACTACAAACTGGGAGCCATTACTGAATCCCCAAATGATCTGAATATTCTACAAAAGGGCCTTACAGAAACAGATGCTTGGTGCCAGAGCCATGGGGTCAAGCTCAATGCCAAGAAATGTATAGTTATCCCCTTTGGGAAAACAACCTGTACCAGTGAATTACCACATAGGTGGCAGTACACTAAACACCGAAAGTGTGATGAGACTTAGGGACACAGGTGGACAGTGGTCTCATCTTCGATAACCACATCACCACAACAGTCAGGAAATCCTTCTATGTGGCACACATCATCAGGGGCTTTTCATCCAGAAAAAAGGAGGTCATTGTTCCACTGTACTCATCCCTCATTAGACCCATTATAGAATACAACCCCCCCCCCATTTGGTATGTCCCTCTCAAGACATCTGCAACAACTGGAAAGGATGCAGAAATACCTCACTAAAAGAATCACAGGCCCTAAGCAGATGCTCTATGCGGACAGTCTAAAAAAAACTACACCTATACTCTGTCACATATCGTCTACTCAGAAGCGATCTCTGCTTAACATATAAGGCCATGTTAAACTCAGAGCTGTTGGACATGCTACACTTAAAGAAATCCCAAGCCCTCAGAGACCCACACTCTGAGGGATCTAAATCTTATCACAATGAACAAAACATGCGGGAGGGATAGGTTCCTGACCCAGAGACTCCCCAAACTCTGGAATAGACTGCCCATACATGTCAAGGAGAGCACCTCTCTGGCCCTCTTCAAAAGGAACCTTGATGACTGGATGGGAAATAGGAAATTCACCCCGGGGATCACATCAGTCGCCCTGCTAGACAAGGGTCCAGGGAAGTAAATACTGTGGGAAGAAATATACAGGCAATTATTATGGCTAGTCTTGTATAGGCCCTAGGGTCGATAGCCTAGAACCAATCTATGAACTTATGAGGGGATGAAGCTAGGAACTAAACCTTCTATTTAAGGGGCTCACCCAGACTCCACTACACTTTGCTGTGAGGGAAAGGTTAGTTTTCTTTTTATTTGTTGTATTACTTTATTGCCTTTTTCTATTTTGAATACTGTGATTTGTTTTATTTGCCTTGTGTTTTACTTGTAATCTGCTTTTAACTGCATATTAAAAATTGAAGAGAGACCACAGCTCTCTCTCTCTCTTGCAAGTCAGTTAGAAATTAGTACAGGTAAATAGAACAGGTCAGTTAAGGTTAATCTCTGTGAACTGAGGGGGTGGAGCTAGGAACTAAACCTTCTATTTAAGGAGTAAAATAAAACATTTCAGAGCTTTACTAGAAAGGCAGTGGTACAGCGGTAGCATTGTTACCTCACAGCAAGAGGTTCTCCTGTTCGATTCTCGGCTGGAGTGCCTTCTGTGTGGAGTTTGCATGTCCTCCCCGTGGTCGAGTGGCCTCCGAAAGACATGAGTGAATGGGTGTGCCTTCGTTGAAGGTTGGGTGTCGGGCTGGCAACTCAGCACCATAAAAATCGACTGCCAATCATTAGTGGACCAGAGTTCACTGTGGCGACCCCTAACCGGGAAAAGCCGAAAAGACAAACAACTGGAAAGGTTCACCCAGAATCTGTTGCACTTTGCTGTGAGGGAAAGTATAGTTTGCTTTTTATTTGTTGTATTACTTTATTGCCTTTTTCTATTTTAAATACTGTGATTTGTTTTATTTACCTTGTGTTTTACTTGTATTCTGCTTTTAGCTGCCTATTAAAATTTGAAGAGAGACCACAGCTGTCTCTTGTGAGTCAGGCAGAAACTTTTTCCCACCCAGTTACTGTAGCATTTTTAAACACCACTGTCTTTCTAGTTGACTTCCCCTTAGGAAATGAGATATATGGTCAAATTAACATATCTGTTTTTACTGGCTTGTGTGAGTAAGCACAAAATTATCATTTTGTGATGTCACTCCCCTTCAGCTATTTAAATTTATTGGTCATCCTACTGTATTCCATAGTACCAGAATACAAAAGTGACCACCCCCTTTCAATTTATCTTGCTGTTTTAAAAATAGTGACTTTCCACTAAAACTTAACTTTTTAGACAGGTAAAACTTAAGTTTGTTACCTACTTTCACATCTAACTCCTCTAGTGCACACTGCAGTGTATAGGATAAACCATTTTTTTCATCTTACTTTAAGCAGCCATGTGATTAGCACTTGTTTTAAAACCTGCTGGAAAGCACTAGGAAGTCTTAAACTGATACAACCATTCAACTCTCCTTGTTAATAAGGAGAAATTAATTGTAGGCACTAAACAGCTTATAATTGCAAAGTACCTTACTAAGCTAAGTGAAAACAGTTCTTGTACTTTACAAAAAAAAAAAGCGCACCAAACCAGGAATGTCCAAGGGTCAGCTTCCGGTAATTTCTCCTGTTCACCTGGTGAATCTGGGCATACTGGGGCAATGCAGCAATTGCCTCATGTACACAGACAACCCTCTCTTCCTACCACCCAACACTACAACCTGTGAGAGATGCACTTACATAGCCAAACTGGAAGCAAAGCTCTCTCCACTCAAGATTGTGCTAGACAGTCAAGAGGAGAAGGTTAACACCCGCACTACACCTCAAGCAACACATAGCCCCTCTAAACCCACACCACCAACACCCACACATAGCAATACTAAACCCACATATGTGAAGGCCCTTAACATTAACCTGCCCAAGCAACAAGGACCTCCGAAGCTGAAACACAAACACCAATCACAACCAAAGTGTCACATAGCTCACAACACCATTGTGCCACCCAACAACAACCCTTAAGGCAAGACAACGTACCCAACACTTTAGTCAGGCACACTGATGTCCCACTCACCAGGCTGAACACGAAAAAAATTACAGTCAGCTGCCTGTCGCATGCCAGGATCCGCCACATAACGCATGCACTCAAGTCACTCCACAACAAATACAAATATGACTCTGTCATTGTCCATGTTGGAGTGAATGACTTGAGACGTACCTCCCTGGACTACATGAATTGAGATATGGAAGAGCTCTCGGATCATGTGGCCCAGGCAGGTATGACCCTAGCCCTGAGTAGCATCCTGCCTTTGCCCAGAATGATACCACAGTATTAGGACAAAATGATTGACTTCAACAATTGGCTAAGCTTCTGGTGTCATTCAAAGGGGATCCAGTATCTGTCTGCCTGGGACAACATGATCGATAGACCATGATGCTTTGCCAGAGATGGTCTGCACCCATCGCCCCTGGGATTCAGGTTACTGGCTAAGGCTCTTGCCATCCCTATAGGCCCTTTTTCAGGCAAAGTTCAAAGGATAAAAACACCACAACAGGTACAAGCATGCAAAATCTGAAGGTAATGCTAGAAGTCTAAACCTAAAAATGCAGTCTCTCGCGACACTCCTAAAATGGAGAACATCGATATCTGTGCAGTAACTGAGACCTGGTTCAAGGCTCCAGAGAGCACCCCTGCAATACCAGGCTACAACTCTTACCACATTTTTCAGCCATCAAACCAGGACAGAAACACTAAAGTTGGAGGAGTGTCCATACTCACAACATCAGGCTAGTTGCCCAATACAATGCATCTGAAATTCTCCAGGTGCAACGAACACTAGGTAAGACTGAAATCCAAATTGTAGCTTGCTACAGATCACCCGCCATGCCCCAAGATTCTCACTACACCTTTCTAAACATACTGGAAAATATTAAGATACAACCAAACACCCTAATACTGGGTGATTTCAGATACCCTGCCACTAACTGGGAAAACTACTAGTGTACCAACACCTTTTCCCAACGGTTCTTGGAATTCATAAATTCCAACACCCTGGATCAACTAATCCTCCAATATTCTAGACCTGGTCATTACCAACATGGGAAATCGATGCTCCACACCTATGGTCACCCCCTTGTTGGTCAGGTCTGACCATAAGCTAATCATTCTTGACATCCACATCCCAACCCCACCCCCCCCACCCCCCAGTAAGGAAACCTCCATAAAAAACTTCTCCAAAGCCAACTTCATGCTACTAAAGTCAGAAGTGACAAACTTCATAACACCCATACAGATGGGAACTAAAAGTTCGACTGCTGAATCCTTCACTAAGGCACTGTACGAGCACATCCACTAGTGCATGAATTGTGCCACCCCCAAAAGGACCAAGACGCTCTCCTCCAAAAAAAAGGAAGCCAATCTGGTGGGCCCTTGCCATAAACAAACTTTACAACAAAAGGAAGAAACTGTTGCAGAAAAGAGGAAAATCCCAGGATGCAAAAAACTCCCATACCACCCTCAGTAAGAAGCAGAGATCCCTCATAAAATCCTCCAAAGCTAGTTATGAAAATAAAGTTGCCAAAGATTCCAAAGACAACCACAAGGTATTCTATAGCTATGCCAAGAATCTACATGGCAATGCTAAGATATGCTCTGAGCTACAACAGAATAGCATTAAATATTCTGATCCCAAGGATATTGCCAATATCTTGGCAGATCGGTTCAGTGCAAACTTCACCTCCTAAAGGGCCCATCTCAATACCGAAAGATTGCCAAATTCCAGTAATAACGGTCAGACAGCTAAAAAACAAATGTCCAAAGCTAAGAATACAGCATCCATGGGACCAGACGATATCCCAGGCTGTGTACTACATGAACTACAAAATGAACTGGCACCTCGCCTAAGTGTCATGTTTAATCATAGCCTCACCTCAGGCTTTGTGCCCACTGAGTGGTGCACAGCTACAGTTATCCCACCTTGGATCCTGGGAACTACCGCCCCATCAGTCTGACGAGCCCAATCTGCAAGGCCATGGAATGTATTATCATAGTACTTATAAACAAAGACACTGGCAATCTTCAAACACTGGACCCCTTGTAGTTTGGGTTCATGAAGGGCCGTTCTTGTCTCCTGAACCTGACTGACTTCTTTGAATCAGTCTCCAGAGTCATGGACAAAGGCAAGTAGGTCCACAGAGCCTATCTGGACCTTGCCAAGGCCTTTGACAACACCCCCCACTCTGGAATCATAGATAAACTTACTAAGCTGGGCATTAATCCCTACATCACTTGATGGCTTACCAACGGATTTACTGACAGAACACACACAATAAAAGTGGCAGACTCCAAATCCAGCTCCAGACAAGTGACAAATGGAGTACCTCAGGGTTCAGTCCTGGGGCCGCTCTTGTTTGCCATCTACTTCTCTGAAGTAGAGGCCAACACTACGGGACTCTGGCTAATAAAGTTTGCAGATGTCTACAAACTGGGAGCCATTACTGAATCCCCAAATGATGTAGATATCCTAAGAAAGGGCATTACAGAAACTGATGCTTGGTGCCAGAGCCATGGGCTCAAGCTAAATACCAAGAAATGTATAGTAATCCCCTTTGGGGAAAAAAACATGTACCTGTGAATTACCACATAGGTGGCAGTACACTAAACACCGGAAGTGTGATAAGAGACTTAGGGACACAGGTGGACAGTGGTCTCAGCTTCAATAACCACATCACCACAACAGTCAGGAAATCCTTCTGTGTGGCACACCTAATCACTAAGGTCTTTTCATCCAGAAAAAAGGAAGTCATTGTCCCGCTGTACTCATCCCTCATTAGACCCATTATAGAATACAATGACCCATTTGGTATGTACTTCAAGACATCTGCAACAATTAGAAAGGCCTCAGAAATACCTCACTAAAAGAATCACAGGCCTAAAGCAGATGCCCTATGCTGACCATCTAAAAAAAAACTCCACCTATACTCTGTCACATATCATCTACTCAGAGGTGATCTCTGCTTAACATACAAGGCCATGTCAAACCCAGAGCTGTTGGACGTGCTACACTTAAAGAAATCCCAAGCCCTCAGAGACGCATGCCCCAGGGATCTAAACCTTGTTATCACAATGAACAAAATATGCTGGAGGGATAGGTTTCTGACACAGAGACTCTCCAGACTCTGGAATAGACTGCCCATACATGTCAAGCAGAGTGCCTCTTTGGTCCTCTTCAAAAGGAACCTTGATGATTGGATGAGAGATAGGAAATTCACCCCGGGGATCACGTTAGTCACCCTGCTAGACAGGGGTCCAGGGAAGTAAAAACTGTGGGGAAAAAATAGCCAGGGAATTGTTATGGCTAGGCTTGTATAGGCCCTAGGGTCGATAGCCTAGTACCAACCTATGAACCACAGCTTTAAACTGTCTATTTGTACTGCCAAATAACTAACTCTATTACTAAGCTTTAATGTAATTTGTTTATGATAGTGGGAGTATTGTGGCATCTAGTGAGTTAAATGCCACAATTCATTTGTGTTGTTCTAATTTAGTATTCATTTGGGCAATTTAAAAAAAAAAGCTTTGCAAACTTTTTATTAAACCTTGGCCCAACCAAATCTGGTGTGGTCCATCATCACTGTAGAAGACACAGGACTCCTTCCATAGGTGCACCTCTGCGCATGCATGGCAGTGAGCCCATTAAAGTCTATGGATGCATTTCATGCTTTCACTACCATGATGTCCCAGTGATTAAAATTTACTTTTAAGTTCAGTGTCATGATTGTTGGGAAAACACCAATATAAAAAGCTTTTCTACCAGCAGAATTAGCTGCTAGACACCATTCCCAAAGGTGTGAAAAATATCGTTAGGAACTTTGTGCACTACCTAATGTAGGACAAAGGTAAAGAATTTTTATGACCAAATCACTTTAAGGAACATAGATATGCATGCCTTGGTAATATACTATACTTATGATAAATAATCTGTTTAGATTTTAAAAAAAATGAAGCAAAATTTATACTCAGAATTAGAATCTAGTAAGATATTTTATTTTTTTAATAAAAGGAAAGCTCCCCTTAAGCAAGTTGTCAGCATTGCTTTAAAATGCATCCTTTCTCAAGCAAACACTGCATTTTATTGAACCAGAGTGATTTTTGCTATGCTTAAACAACAATCTGTGCCCAGTTACAAAATCCATTTGTTTGGGAATGTAATACACATTTTATAGTTTCTGGCCAAATTAATCTGATGTTTCTATATTCAACAATGTTCTCTCAAGGGGCAGAATATTTTTTATGAAATCAGTTGTTGAGTCTTTCGGCTTCTCCAGGTTAATCAGTAGTCTGTCCAATTGATTTGACATAAAAAAATCTGTAAAAACATATACTTCTGGTTTGTGTTTCTGCTTAACTCAATAAAACAAGCAATTTTCTTTCATTTTGGGAATAATGGCTGAAATAAAGACGAAAACAAGATTATAGTAATCGTACAATAAGGATAATGTTACACATGTACAGTACAAAAATTACTGCATTACCCACCAAAATCTTGCGTAAAAGCAATGATTTGCTGCCAAAGGCTGCATTTTGCAGACTAATTAAAAAATAAAAATAATTATACAGTATTTATATCTATCCTTTCTGCCTGTAGCAATATTTTGCTTAGGAAACACAAATCATTAAAACTAGACCTGAGGTTACCTTGACAGGGGAACTTTACCACACTGCATTATCTATCACATGCGATATACTCAGTCACCCTAATACTTGCATTGTACTTGACAGTGTTATGTGAATGAGACATTAGGATGGTCAAACATGGATAATGTAAACGAAAGCATTTTCACCAGTTCAGTCTTCCTGCACCAAATTAGGTCAAACATCTATACGGTTATAAATTATAAAGATAGCATTGTTGACTGGAATTAGAGAAACGTATTCCATTGTAAAAGCATTAGGTTTTTCATGGTGCACTATATATATAGTAGCCACTAAAATGCAAAAATCTGGTACCATATTTTTTACCCACTCCCTTCTAAAAATTAGCCATCCTTCATGTTATATGAATGATATCACACTCCATTACTTAAAACAGTTGATTCTTAAGGAACCATTCCTGAGAAGAATCTCTGAGAACTGCAAGACAGGCTTGAAAGGGTTTCAGCCGTAAGTTTCCCTGATCAGAACGGTTAATTCTTACTTGTTGCAAAGCTATCAACAGTACTGTTGCTTGTGTGCTATTTCCTTGTTTATTGTAACCTAGCTGGTAAATTATCTATATGGTTGTACGCCCAATATGGTTGTATTCTTTGTATGTATCCACTTTGTACATTGGAGTGTTGTAAATTTGTTGATGAATTATCGCTGAAATAAATACATTTCTGGAAAAAATAATTCCTACTTGAATGCAAAAAAAAGAACATTTAAAAAATCTGACTGTCATTCTGATTCAGACTACTCAAATAATGTAATACTACTTTAATGCATGCTGAGAAAATTAACAACAGATGATCTTTGGAACGGAGTTAAGAACTGGGTTACAATTGCTTTCAGCTTTGTCAAGAAAATACTGCTTGCTACTTCTGTATAGAATGAAACCGGGAAACTTACTGTAATCTTGGAAATCTCGAAATGACTTAGTCAGGGATTTAATCTAATAACTTTAACGGTCTTTCTAAGATCGTCACTTTTGTCATGGAAGGTTTAAATATCCAAAAATAATGATATACACAAACTGTTTACCAGAGTGAAACAATGTCAGTAGCACAACTGTTAGCACACAAACCTTCGGTGCAGAAGGTTATCTGTTCTTTTTCAGATGCTAAAAAGAGGTACCATCTGCTTGAGATGGTGGTAGTAAATATGGATGTAAAAGATCCGAAAACACCTGTTGAAAAGATTGGAGGTGTCCCAATGCCCTGGCCAAATTTTCCCTAACAGTACAAATACCACCTCAGGCCTCCCCTAAAAAGAGGCTAATAGCCTAGTAGGTCTAATACAGTCAAAAAAGAATAAATAAGTGGATGAAATTATCAGTACGTTGTGTGCAACAGACAACAGATACATGAAGTCCCAAGGCAGAAAAATAATAAGTAGGAATAATGGGGTAACTATGCATAGTTTCTGGAATGCAGGATTAAAATCCACACATGAACAAGAATAGAATGCTATCCTTTCTAGAAAATATTGAAGGAAAACAATATGGCAGTGTAATACAGAGTTATTTGGAACTCCAGATATACCAGGATGAATTGATGCAACAAAAAATTCTGAACACTGTTGGAAGGCACAACAGCAAATAAAACCACTGTAAAACTGCCTCAATAGAAAAAGTAAAGCCACATTCTGTGACCATAGCATAAAATATCATGTAGATTCTGGCCACAGTTGTCCCAGACAGCCAGCTACCACCATCATGGTCTGTGGAAGAAAAAAAATACAAAACCTTCAGTCTCTTATAATAACTCTGAAACAAACGCCAGATTACTTTGACTGAGGAATGAAACTCCTACAGATCCATTATATGACAATAAACATTTCTTATGTGGTACACTATGGGTATCGGGTCTCTTAATCAAAACTACTTCTTGTGAAACAGAAGTAGCCATCAGTGTGTTCAATTCTACTGAAATAATTAGCTGTTTGAATCTACTGCAAATGGCAGGGTTGTCGTTTATTGAGAGAGTTTCTTTCTCCAAGTGAGTCATAGAATTAATTGTATTGCTTAACAAAGGAATTAGTCAGATAGCTTCCCATACACCTGTAAACCCAATTTCTTCATTTTCCAATATGCACCTTTATCCTGTTCATGGCAGCAAATGAACCAAAACCTATTCCTGCAAGCAACAGACAGCAAGCAGATAACTAATCCTGATCAACTGATCAATAAAATATTTCAATATATACTGTAACTGTATACACACACACACAGCTCAGGGAACCATTAAATTAACAAATGCCATGTTTTCTAGGGATATGAGAAGAAATTAGAGCACCTAGCAAAAACGATGTGGAGATATGGAAGATATGTAAACCCTAGAGAGACAACATCCTAGCTAGAAATAAAACCAGAGAAAAACAACAGGTCGACACAGAAATTCTGACAGTTGCAATATTCGACCACTAGGAAATTGAGTTCTTGTGTACATTTTTCTCTCTGGTACTGTTGCTTTAAAAGGTTGTGTTTGATGGATAATTTTATGTACTTATTCCTGACACATTCACTCTAGGATATAGTTTTGGACTTTTCTGCTTTATTCAAAAGCTAGCCTGAGGGAGTGATTGCAGTTCATGTCCAACAGAAGGCCTTTTTTAAGTAAGCCGATTTATTTTGACATTGCATTTACATACAGCACAGTCCTCATGCATGGTGTACAAACATTGTTCCAGCAATTGGCCCTTTCACTCCATTTTAGTGCTATTCAAATTACTTAATAATATACACCGGATCCGACCCAGTACTGAACTCACAATTTATTCACTCTATCATTTCCCTGTAAATCCATCTTTTCATTTGGTAGGGTTTGTTCTTTTCCATTCCCTCTCCTTCCATGTCAACATCCTTAAGGTTCTGTCGTTTCTCCGACTTTTTGCATTCTTCTCTAACTTGTTGCCAATAATCCCATTTAGTTGTATGTCTCGTTTGGATTACTTCTCAAACTTTCCCCTTCCAGTCCTTATAACTCCTCCATGGACTAGTGCCTTATATGGATGGCTCTTAGACTAACTTCCACATTTTTATTATCTCCTTTTTCACCAATAAAGTCAAACTCACTACTGCCCTGTTCTGCATGGCGATGCTATCCTTTTTCAAATTAAGGAAAAAGGTTTCTCAATCCATTTCATAATCTTGTCTTACTGCTACTTGTAACAACTTATTAAAACCCCTATTACATGTATTTAGATTTGTACAGATCCACAATACACATCCCTAGTCCCCTTGAAACCCCTCACCTCATCTCCAGCGAGTACTACATGACCCTGTGAGCATCCTGCCTATTCCTGCTGTTATGTAAAGTATTTGTATAAGCACTTCCATGTGAAGATTCGGAACTTTCTAGATTTGATACTTTAGCTGTCCTACAAATATCTTCCTATTCCTTTATTTGTGAAATTCCTAAGCCCCCTTCTGGTTCCATTTCTGAATCCACTGGTCAGCCATAAGTACCTTACAGATTCTACTAGCTAGTCCTTTTGTACTTGATGCAGTCCCCCTTGCTTCTCCATGTACGTTTATCAATTATGTTTTTTCTTCCTCTTTTAGTCTTCCACCTCTCTCATTCATATTTCTGCCAAAAATGTTACTACCGCTTTTTCCATTAAAGAATACAGTCTTTGTAACTGGCACTTTTTAACTTGTGTACATGTCAGACTACCTTCTCCTTTTCCAAGCTTTTCCCAGAAATATAACTTTC
>NC_056749.1:143638423-143648277 GCF_019279795.1 Protopterus annectens | reverse complement strand
GCTGGGGAATGGGCTCCTGCAGGGACATGGTGAGTGAAGCGACACATATTGAAACTAGCTATGCATCCTAGTAGAGCCATTATAAAAATGACTAACTCTGCTTAATCCAAATGATGGGTGTTTATATGAATGCTCATGTATAATTATGATTTTTACATGAAGACACAACATATCCTGCACTATCAAAACACTTCAAGAAAGTGTTCTTTGTAACAAAATTACAGGCAAGTTCATGATTCTTAAAACTATGGCCATATCAGAACATTAATGATGATTATTATTGCTATTTAACAAACATTAATATGAAATGTCAGATGGCTTAAGCAGAAGATAGTGTAACAAAACTCCACAAGGTGAGCAGATGAAAGCATAACTGCAATGTGAAAACTTTATAACAAAGCTCATCTCTCAAAATGAAAATAAAAACGTTGGCCTGATTATCAACGAAAAAATGACTTTGTTTTTTGTGGAGAAACTGTTGCTGAAAACCAAAGCTACAAGTCACCATCAAAACCTCAGAACAATTCACATGACCAAGTAAACTACTTGTGTATATTATTATTTGCTGACTAATTAGACAAAACACTTTCTGCATCCATTGCATGATGGGAAATCTACAGTGCTTAACCTGCCTTAACATAAATAACACATTCATTCATGCTCACCTGTAGCAAAACTATGTATTCTACAGGTACCAGTAACCATAGTAACAGCTATTTAAGATGCAACACTTGAGAGAACAAACAAACACAAAAATCCAATAGTATTCCGTTTTCTGGAAAACACCAGATCTGATGTTGTCAGTTTTCATTCATTCCTCAACAGATGGGTTCAGCTCTGATACTCGGATCTGACTCAACAATGCACTAGGTCGTACCTACCAACAAACTCTTGACCTCCTTTCCTACCCATAATGCACTATACGCTAATGTCCCTGAAATCTTTACCCCTTTCACGACTAGATGTGACTGAGTGCAGTTCTCGGACTAATTGGTTGAGATAAGGCAGATCTCTAAAACCAATGATAATGATAATGATAATTCAATGATAATTTTTGGTTTAACTTTTTCTGTTACACACTTTACTATATATTTTAAGAATTTTTCTACCCTTATTTACTTTTATTCTCCTTCCTACACCTAATATATTCTACGCTACTATTGTTGGTAGACCTATTCTACCCCCATTTATCTTTACCTGACAGGGGTGCTACTCTTCTGTAATTTCTTCTTTCTGTTCTTGGTACAAAAAAAAAAGTCTGTTACTGTATTTTTGCTGGCTTTTTTCTTCTGTCGTTAGTCATAAGGTCATTTTTGATGTATAAAGTTATTGCTGTTCCTTCCAGTTACTGCTGTTTGGTTTAACTGTTTCATACATAATGTCCGAGAAAGGATTTCAAAAATTGAGAGAGATGTGGGCATAAAATGCCTTTTTCAGATGCCGACACGCAGTGTGTCGATTTAGGTGCAGAACATCTAGATCGGGACTGCGATGTTAGTCATAGTTTCAATCCAAGGGCTTTAACTGAGAGAAAGAACAAACTAATCTTAAAGGTTATATAGCCCACTCCATTCTCTGAAGCCGTAACTGGAGATCAAGCTCCAAAAATTAAAGCCAAAAACCCTTCAAAAAGTCCAGATCTGTGGAGTCTTTGGCCTCTAGGTCCTCAGAGCTGAAGAGGGAGAAATTGGTTTCAAAGCCTTCTGGGATCCGACCAAATATTTTTACAGTCCAATGACCTCGGATCCAACAAAACGTACTTTAGATCCACAGTACCCGGATCCTAAGCCATTGCCTCACACTGTATATTCTCCCAGTGTGGATCCAGTTACTTCCAGGTGCCCTCCCCTTTTTTGCAGCCACACTCTAAGTCTCTTAGAGGTGTCCTGTCATTCCTCCAGAAGTCTCATGGAGAAATATGTGGAAATGATGATGAGGAGATTCTTCACAGAGCAATTTCAGAAGGAGGTCTTCAGGGTTCCTACCCCCCTTGGGTCAGGAACACTGTCCATCTACTACTCCAACACCTCCTCCTCTAACCCAACCTGTGGTGTTGAGTCCTCAGATCTGAGCATTCTGGGCCCTTCTGCGTCAGATCTGAAAACAGCACTGGCTTCGGATCTGACTGTTACTGTGAGTGCACTGGCTCTGACTTTTTTGAATCTATCTGGATGTCTCTCAGAGCAGAAGCTTCCAAGTTGGATCCAAAGGGACACAATCAACTCTGAGGTTTTTGGAGCCATCTCTTCCTCTCAGAGCTTTGGCATTTGACAGCTTGGCTCCAGCTTCCTCCTCAGGCAGATGGCTGTTGGAGTGTCGGAAAGTGATGGGCCCAAAACTCACTTTTCAACTCCATTGCCATCCTTCCCTCCTGATTGGTCTGCTTTTGTGGTTGTGTAGAGGGTTTTCTCTGCTATGGCATAGCAGGTGGGTCATTACTCTTGCATCCTCCTTTGACATCTCAGCTGACTTTGCAGTCTACTGCATGGAGACAGCCAGCCCAAAGCTTCCAGACCACCTAGCCAGATAATGTCATCTCTTCTGATACTTCTCCAGATCAACCCACTGAAGACGTCCCTAGGAAGAGGACATGCTGGAGGAGGCACTTGGATTCTCTCCAGGAATCCGTCACTGAGGATACTGAATTTCATGAGGGAGAAGGGTCTCCCAAATCATCACCCAATGATGTCTCATTTGGAGACATCACTGAGATCCTTAAACAGAAGGATGGCTCGTCTGCCCAAAACCCAACTCCTGAGGAGTCAGTATTTCTGGAAGCTTTCAGGACTGGCCCACCTACCTCCAAGGTCACTCTGCCTGTTGAAGAACTTACTGATTTGTTTTCTAAATGGGTGTGGAAGGAACCTGATATGACTGAGACGATCCCCAAGAGACCAGACAGGATTCTGCCTCCACCAGTAGGAAGAGAACATTGGAGTAAAGGAGTACTAGTTGATGCAGTGGTCGCGGTGGCAGGGACCAACAACGAACACATGGAACAGAGTTTCACTGTCCATCCCCTAACAGAGAATCTAGACGTATGTTTTTCGACCCCTCAACAGACCTTTTCCAGGAATCAACAAGGAGGCCAAAAGATGAGGTTCAGGAAGTCTCAGGGTCCTTTCCAGGATACATGTGGAGGTAGCTCCCCCAGACGCAGACAGCTGATTGATGATGGCAGAATATGCCCCCATGGCAGAGGCAGCCCTCAAAAGAATGTGTCAAAGAGCTACCTTTTCTGACAGACCCTTTCACAGCTCCTGAAGGGAGGCTGGATCGCTTTCTTTTGCAGTTAGTCGAGGGTTGCTCATCTCTGCACCAGGCAGCCTGGCTAAACATAACAAAGGACACTTGGGTGCAGAGAATCATTTCCAGATGTTATATTATTCTCTTTTCTCTACCACCTCAGTTACCCAGGAAAATCTGAGATATTCCACCCAATCAGAGGAAAGCAGCAGAACTAGAAATCCAAAAGATGCTAAAAAGTAGAGTCATCCAAGATGTCCCTCCAACCCAAAAAATAATCTGGAACTTACTCAAGATTCTTTTTAATGCCAAAGGAAATGGGACTGGAGACTGATTTTGGATCTCAGTGTGTTGAACAAATTTCTGAGCAAGGCTGACTGGATGTGCTAGATAAACCTTCAGGATGCGTACTATCAAATAAAAATGAGCAGACAATCCAAAAGGTACTTACACTTCTGGCTGGGAGCCAGTCATTCCCAGTTCAGAGAACTACGCTTTGGCCTCACCACAGCCCCCCAGTGTGTTCACCAAGTGTATGGCAGTAGTAGCAGCTCACTTGAAACTACAGGGATTCTGGGTGTTTCCATACTTAGACTAGCTCATTACCACTCCAACCAAACATCGACTAGTACAAGCACAAGACTAATTGTTGCAGATGTGTTCAAATCTTGGAATAACTATTAATTACAAGTCACAATTACAACTGACTCAGACATTGGAATTCATAGGTCCAATGTTCAACACAGTTACTATGGTAGCGTCTCTTCCTCATTTGACAATACAAACAATAAGAAATCAGGTCAAGAAAATAATTTGCAGTAGCAAAATTTCAGCCTGGTTGATTCTACAAGCCCTGGGATCAATGTCAGGGCAATAATCTTAGTTCCTTTAGCGAGATATCACATGAAAATTCTGCAAAGGGCAATTCTTTCTCAAACCATGTCAACAAAGATAAGAATAGCTCAGGTATGCAAGCGGTTTCTTTCCTGGTGGATGCAGTAATAACTGTTGCAAGGCCAGACTTTCATTCTCCCTCTGCCCAAGGCCATAGTGACCATGGATGCTTTTCAGACTGGGTGGAGGGGGGGCATTTTCTGGAGAAGACAATACAAGGCACTTGGTTCCCAGGAGAGGCCAACTTGCATTTCAAAGTTTTGGAAATGAAAGCAGCGCTTTTAGCATTGCAAGCATTCCAAAACTCTCTCCCTCTCAGAACGATTGCGATCCAAATGGACAACTTGTTGGTAGTTCGGTACATAAACAAAAGGGGAATCAGCTCTTACCCCCTGTGTCACAAAGCCCTGAGGGTGTGGCAATGGGTGATTTCTCCCAACTGCTTTCTAACTTCAGTGCATATTCTGGGGAAGTCCAACATGGTAGCAGACAATGTGAGCTGGTCTATCTACTACCACACAAGTAGCCTCTCAACAACAAAGTCATGGACATGATTTTCTATCAGTGGGGCCAGTCTTGCTGTGATATCTTTTTATCTCCCCTAAACAACAAGTGTAGCAGCTTCTCTGCCCTATTCCCCCCACTGGGGGAGTCACCGAATGATGCTCTACTCCATGACTGTCCCCCAGGCTTCTATACACTTATCCCCTGATGCCTTTAATTCCCAAATTCCTTCAGAAAGCAGCCAGTTTGAAGAGCAAAGTCATCCTCATTGCACCGTACTGGCCTCGAAAAATTTGTTTCCCCTTCCTTTCGTCTCATCTTCTGTACCACCTTGAATTCTGGATCCAACTCCAGACCTTCTGTCTCTCCCGACAGGCATGATTCATCTGGACATCACAAACCTCAAACTGACTGCATGGTTTATCCAGTTCCATTAACAGCCAGGTAACCTATACTCTCTTTGCCTGTCCATAAGATTCTGTTATCTTCACATAAACCCTCTATGAGAAAACTCTACAGAAGTAAATGGAGAAGATTTGTTTATTGGGCAGAGCAGAATCAGGCAGACCCATTCTCAGCCCTGATACATTGTTAATGAACTTTTAGTGAGTTTATTTAATAAGGGTGCTAGTTCATTGGCTATGAAACTCTAACTCAGCCATTTGGAACTTTCATGTGGCATTTCAGAATTCCTCCCTGGCTTCCTTTAAACTATGCAAAGCCTTTTTGAAAGGTACCCTTCTACTCAGACCTCCTTATAAAAATCCTGTACCACCATGGGATTTAAATTTGGTACTACAAGCCTTAAAATAATCTCTGTTTTAACCTGCAGCTAAATATGATTTATAAAATTTTGACCTGGAAGACTTTCTGCTAGAAGAATTTCAGAACTTCAAGCATTATCTTCTAAGCCCCCATATTTGATTTTCCACAAGGATAGGGTCACCTTACATAGTATTGCTTCCTTCCTACCCAAGGTGTCAGCATCCAACGTTAACCTGTTAGTATTCTTCCCAAACTTTACAAATAAAGGAGAATGTAGGCCACACTTACTGATGTTCATAGCATTTCTACTTGCACAGAACAAAACAAATTATGAAGAGAGACCAGCTGTTTGTCTCCACTGCACATAATAAGCTCGGAGAATTGGTTACAAAGATAACTCTAGCCAAATGTACAGCAAATTGAATCTCCCCTTACCAAAACCATTAAAGGCTCATTCAACCAGATCTATGGCTGCTTCCACTGTATTCCAATCTAAAGCATCCATGGATGATTCTTGTGCGGTTGCTACTTGGTCAAATCCTCATACCTTTATCACTCATTACAAACTAGATTTGGTCACGAGAGAACAGTGGCCTTTGACTCAACCGTACTCAGGAATATCCTTCCTTACAGTCCACCCAGGAATTCAGGTAGCTGGGGACTCTGTCCCATATGTTGAGGAATGAATGAAAATTGACATCAGATAAAGAAATTATGTACTGACCATAGCATTCCATTTGTGTTGTCCATTTTCATTCTTCCTCAACTCCCCACCCTCTATCCCAATCCATTTCTTACAAATGACCTCTGGAGCAATAAGACTGTTAGGGACGCCTTATGGCCTTTGTGTTGAACTTAATTTATGTCAATTCTTTTATAATTTCCTTCTCTCTCTCAAGCTGTAAATATGATCTGAGGGACGTTAGGCATACTGGATTATGGCTAGGAAAGGAGCTCAAGAGTTTGTTGATCACCACGAGCAAGTGTAACGGCTGAGTCGGACCCAAGTGTCAGATCCAAACCCATCCATTCAGGAAGAATGAAAATGGACAACACAGATGGAACGTTATGGTAGGTGCATAACTTCTTTTTTTAAACAATCATTCTGTTCAGTTCAGAAAGTCATAATGATATGACTGTAATGTCTGTGGATATCATATTATTTTTATAAACTGACCCTTCAATTGTGCTCACAATTATGGCATCTCTGCAGTATGCAAATTTAAATTTCAAATTACACAAGGAAGCAGAAATGAGCGAAACATCAGATGCACAATTTCATTATTTAATATTAACATTCATTTCTCTCTTCTCCTTTTCTTTTCATATTTATTACTTTGACTTTCTTTCTGCCTCCCTTCCTCCAGTTCAACAACCTCCTAATACTAACAGATAATTTTTATTTAATCTTAGACTGCCCAACATTGCAGACCCCCCCCAAAAAAAGTAAAGAAGCTTCTGCTACCAAGTATTCAAAAGGAATTAAAGGACAAGCCAGTGTAGATCCATCAAGCTGCCTGATGCTATCACTTTCTGTGACCTGTGCTAATAAACACGTACTCACAGCTGTGATGCTTTCTTTGCCATACACTGAACACATCAGTGGTTGCACCAGTGTTTGTGTTGTATTCTTACTGAAATATTCCGGGCAAATAAGTACCCCTTAAGGAAAGTGTAGTACCAAAGGACAACTTCAGCAATAAATGTACTTTTCAGTACATATAAACTTTCTAATCAAAACTGGTGAAGTATCATTTTAAGACTTCAGCTGAAGTTAGCAGAAATCTAACTGCTGAAGCTGAATAGGGTGGCACAGTGGATAGTGTTATCCTCAGAGCAAGAAGTTTTCTGGTTCCAATCTTGGGGTTCATAATGAACTGACGACAGCTAAGGTTGTGGAATGCTTAATCACTGACACCAACAATAGCGAACGGCCATATCATCAAATTCTTTTCTTGGGAAAGAATTTGCATGGCTGTTATCAGGGATTTGCTCTTTTCCCAATATAGAACAATCTCAGAGTTGGTATATTTAGTTAAGGCAGTGTGTGTGTGTGTGTGTGTGTGGGGTGCAGCGTGTTTGTTTATTTTGTTTATGGATAGCCACCCGAATTATTTCCTGAGGAAAGAATTCAATGATGTGGCCATTTGCTATTTTAAGTGTTCGAAACTTAGGTGTTGATGATTTAGCATTCGACAACCTAAGCTGTCGATGTTATGGTATAGATGCCATGCTCGGCTGGGGAGCTTTTTGTGTGGAGTCTACATAACCTTCCTGTGTTTGTGTGGGTTTCCTCCAGGTGCTCTGGTTTCCTCCCAGATTCCAAAGACATGCAGTAGGTGGATTGGACACTAAATTGGCCAAAGGTGTGAGTGTGCATGCTAATGTTTGATATAGAATTACAAGTGTGTCAGGGCTAGCCAGCTGGCAATGTGAACCATGGCTCTAGATGATTTTCACTGTTGAAGTGACACCCTGACCCCATACAAAAAATGATAAAAGGTGTTCGGGATGGATGGAGATGTATATATATATATATATACACACACACACACACACACACACACATCTATGAATATAGAACCAATGACTGAGTCCCGCCTTCATCATGATGCAAATCCATTGAGAACATTTTTCACTGAAAATTAACATGCTACTTAAAAATCCAGTATTTTGCTGAGGGACAAGTCTCCCTGCAGCTCCAACACTTGATGGAACGCAATGAAATTTAAATCACTGTAAAAATATGATGATCCGATCTCTTGTTAACACCAGTTGATGCCAGGTTTATGTGTATGTGTGTGTATATATTACATGTGTTTATATACTACATGTTTTGATTTTTGTTTTTGGATCAAGGTTTTTTAATTCCTTCTCTTTTTACTTTGATATTTCAAAGTACATCCATATCTTTATCTATCGATACATAAATGCACCTTTACATTTCTAATACACATGAACCTCCTTGATGAAAAATGGTTCTGGCAGGTGCTGTTTCCAGAAAGGAAGCAGTGATAACTTTGCACACAGCAGTTTCCATCACATGACACAAGATATTCAAGTATGGTACACAAAGCATTCAGGTAATCTGGGGTGAATCTGCCCTTCTCACAACCACACTACACATGTTTCCTTAGGGAATAAAGGGCAGCAGAAACATAACCCTGAGCTTTTACTTAATGAAGATTTTTTTCAGCTAATCACTTTGTGTGTTGCGTGGAGGTACACTTTCAGCCTGTTCAAACAATTTAGCAATATGATTTTAGCCGATATTACTCCTATACTGATGTCACAATTTAACTAAACAACATAAACGTTCACAGTCATTCAACTCTTGCAAAAGAATGCAAAGTATTTATATTGTGAAAAATGATTCCCGCACAATAACAGCTGCAAACTATGAGTCTATGAGTCACTGTTAGTTACAAACTGCAACTGCACTCAATTATCTTAAAGGGGTCTGACTGTGCTGTATTTATCTTCAAAAGAGTGTCACTGCAGAAATGTAAGTAAACATACAATTACCAGAGAGATATGTGGCATGGCACACACCTGCCATCCATTAATGTGCAGCTCACCACATGCTGTAGGGTGATGTAAATGAAGTCATACATCAGTTCAATGGCACAAGGCACAGATGCAGCAGATGCCTTTGTCTGGTTACACACGCTCATTGTTATTCTTCATGTCAGTTTTATCGCACTGTACTACTCAGTCCCAAAATGACAGAGATGAAAATACGAGAAAGGTAGTGTGACAAAAATAGAAAATATGAAATGTAATGCAGTTTGCACAAAGGCATACTTACCCTCAAAGCAAAGATGAGGGCAGCTTGCTGATTTAAGAGGTTATTCACATGGCGGTTCAACAGCTCTTATGAGATCTCACAGTCAGTATGTGCTTATTCCTGGACAAAGAGCATGCACTAAATTAATGGGCGGTGATGGGATGCCCCTGGCAGCAGCAGTAAATTGCATTTTTGATATGGGCCATGAGATGAGATACCCTCAGAAAATGAGCATGTATTACACAACTGAGAAGGTGGAGGGGGTGGAAGTGCTGCTGCGCAGCCAGCATTTACTGACCATTTACTGGAAGTAGGAAGAGATACCTCAGGGAACAAACAATGCATTACACAAGCATAGGGAAGGAGGACCCTGGAGATGAGCATTGCTGTGCACTACAAGGGGGATAATCAGGAGATGAGGAAATGTCAAAAGTTCTGTAGTTTATTAGATATGTGGAATTTATAACTTACTTTTAGCAGAATGGAACAAATTACTGTTTTTGCGCTCATTGCTGTCTTCTGCTGTCCTGATGTAAATGTGGGCATTGGACTGGGGGGGGGGGGTTACAGTGCTAGTATACCCAGAGTAGGATGTGTGGCTCTGGGTCAGCAGTCAGAATGACAGCAATGGAGGTGGAAGAAAATAACTACAAGCGGA